>NW_027526784.1:0-55457 GCF_052857255.1 Amblyomma americanum | reverse complement strand
GCTTAATACAACGAAACAAGCTGTTTTAGTCCGATAAAGAGTTAAATCCTGAACACATCCGGTTTACAAGTGTTCCTCTGATACGCGTCATAACTTTTTCCTCTATATAACTGCGCGAAAAGGCATGTATTCTTAGCTTAATACAAAACGAAACAAGCTGTTTTAGACCGAAACGAGCTAAAACACAACACATCGGTTTTACAAGGTGTCTCTCTAATACGCGTCAAAAACTTTTTCTCTTATAACCTGACAGACGAAAAGCATGTATTCTTGCTTTAATACAGCGAAAAAGCTGTTTTAGACCGTAATGAGCTAAATCACAACACATCGGTTTTACAAGTGTTCCTCTATACGCGTCCAAAACTTTCTTTATAACTGCGCGAAAAGCATGTATTTCTTGCTTAATACAGCGAATCAAGCTGTTTTAGGGTCCGAAACGAGCTAAATCCACAACACATCGGTATTACAAGTGTTTCACGTGATACTCGTCAAAACTTTTTCTCTTATAACTGCGCGAAAAGCAAGTTATCGTGCATAATACAACGAACAAGCTGTTTTAGTCCGAAACGAGCTAAATCTGAACACATCGTTTTACAAAGGTTGTTTTCCCTGTGACACGCCTTTAAAGCTTTTTCTTTTATCACTGCGCGAAACGCATGTATTTCTCTTAATACAGCGAAATAAGCTGTTTAGACCGAAACGAGCTAAATCATCCAACAACCATACGTTTTACAAGTGTTCCTCTGATACGCCGTCAAATTTTTTTCTTTATACTGCGCGAAAAGCATGTATTCTGCTTTATACAGCGAAACAAGCTGTTTTAGACGAAACGAGCTAAATCTG
Organism: Amblyomma americanum; assembly: GCF_052857255.1. NCBI lineage: Eukaryota > Metazoa > Arthropoda > Arachnida > Ixodida > Ixodidae > Amblyomma > Amblyomma americanum. Next base: position 54,614 of record NW_027526784.1, on the reverse strand, counting down.
AACACATCCGGTTTTACAATTGTTCCTCTGATACGCGTCAAAACTGTTACACTTCTCCTTATACTGCGCGAAAGCATGTATTCCTTGGCTTAATACAGCGAAACAAAGCTGTTTTAGGACCGAAACGAGCTAAATCACAACACATCGGTTTTAACAAGTATTCCCTCTGATACGCGTCTAAAAACTTTTTCTCTTATAACTGCGCGAAAGCAATGTATTCTTGCTTAATACAAGAAACATCTGTTTTTAGACGAAACGAGCTAAATCACAACCAAATCGGTTTACAAGTGTCTCTCTAATACGCGTCAAAACTTTTTCTCTTATAACTAGCGCGAAAATGCATGTATTCTTGCTTATACAGCGACAAAAAGCTGTTTTAGACCGAAATGAGCTAATCACAACACATCGGTTTTACAAGTTGTCTCCCTGATCGCGTCCAAAACTTTTTCTTCTATAACCTGCGCGTAAAGCATTATTCGGCTTAATACAACAAAACAAAGCTGTTTTAGACCGAACGAGGCTAAATCTGAACACATCGGGTTTTACACAAGTGTTCCTCTGATACGCGTCAAAACTTTTTCTCTTATAACTGCGCGAAAAGCATGTATTCTTGCTTAATACAGCGAAACAAGCTGTTTTAGACCGGAAACGAGCTAAAAATCACTAACTCATCGGTTTACAAGTGTTCCATCTGATACGCGTCAAAAATTTTTCTCTATAACTGGCGCGTAAAGCATGTATTCGTGCTTAATACAACGAACAAGCTTGTTTTAGATCAAAACGAGCTAAATCTGAACACATCGGGTTTTCCCAAGTGTCCATGTGATACGCTTCAAAACTTTTTCCCTTATAACTGCGCGAAAGCATATATTCGTGCTTAATACAACGAAACAAGCTGTTTTAGTCCGAAAAAGAGTTAAATCTGAACACAAATCGGGTTTAACACGTGTTCCTCTGATACGCGTCAAAAACTTTTTTCTCTTATAACTGCGCGAAAAGCATGTATTCTTGCTTAATACAACGAACAAGCAGTTTTAGACCGAAAACGAGCCAATCACAACACATCGGTATTACAAGTGTTCCACGTGATACTCGTCAAAACTTTTTCTCTTATACTGCACGAAAAGCATGTATTCGTGCTTAAATACAACGAAACAAGCTGTTTTAGACCGAAACGAGCTAAATCTGACACATCGTTTATACAAGTGTCCCCTGTGACACGCCTTTAAAGCTTTTTCTCTATCACTTGCGCGAAAAGCATGTATTACTGCTTAATACAGCGAAATAAGCTGTTTTAGACCGAAACGAGCTAAATCACAACACATCGGTTTTACAATTGATCCTCTGATACGCGTCTAAACTTTTTCTCTTATAACTGCGCGAAAAGCATGTATTCGTGCTTATACCGACGAAACAAGCTGTTTTAGACCCCGAAACGCGTTAAATCTGAACACATCGGTTTTTTACAAGTGGTCCCTGTGACACGCGTCAAAACTTTTTTCTCATTATACTAGCGCGAAAGCATGTATTCTGGCTTTATACAGCGAAACAAGTTGTTTTAGACGAAACGAGCTAAATCACAAACACATCGTTTTACAAGTGTTCTCTGTTACCGTCTAAACTTTTCTCTTATTACTGCGCCGAAAGCATGCATTCGTGCTAAATACAACGAAACCAAGCTGTTTAGGCCGAACGAGCGAAATCGAACACATCGGTTTTACAAGTGTCCCTGTGACACGCGTCAGAAACTTTTTCTCTATAACTGCGCGGAAAAGCATTCTTCTTGCTTAATACAGCGAACAAGCTGTTTTAGACCGAAACGAGCTAAATCCAACACATCGGTTTTACAAGTGTTCCCTCTGATACGCGTCAAACTTTTCATCTGATAACTGCGAGAAAGCAATATATTCGTGCTTAATACAACGAAACAAGCAGTTTTAGTCCGAAAAGAGTTAATCTCGACACATCGGTTTTACAAGTGTTCCTCTGATACGCGTCAAAACTTTTTCTCTTATAACTGCGCGAAAGCATGTATTCTTGCTTAATAAACGAAACAAGCTGTTTTAGACCCTGAAACCGAGCCAAATCACAGACACATCCGGTATTACAAGTGTTCCACGTGATACTAGTCCAATAACTTTTTCTCTTATAACTGCGCGAAAAGCATGTATTCGTGCTTAATACAACGAAAAAGCTGTTTTAGACCGAAACGAGCTAAATCAGAACACATCGGTTTTACAAAGTGTCCCTGTGACACGCCTTTAAAGCTTTTTCTCTTATCAACTGCGCGAAAAGCATGTATTTCTGCTTAATACAGCGAATAAGCTGTTTTAGACCGAAACGATGCTAAATCACAACACATCGGTTTTACAAGTGTTCCTCTGACACGCGTCAAATTTTTTCTCTTATAACTGCGCGAAAGCATGTATTTCTGCTTAATACAGCGAAACAAGCTGTTTTAGACCGAAACGAGCTAAATCTGAAACACATCGGTTTTACAATTGTTCCTCTGATACGCGTCAAAACTTTTTCTCTTATAACTGCGCGAAAAGCATGTATTCTTGCTTAATACAGCGAAACAAGCTGTTTTAGACCGAAACGAGCTAAATCACAACACATCGGTTTTACAAGTATTCCTCTGATACGCGTCTAAACTTTTTCTCTTATAACTGCGCGAAAAGCATGTATTCTTGCTTAATACAACGAAACAAGCAGTTTTAGACCGAAACGAGCTAAATCACAACAAATCGGTTTTACAAGTGTCTCTCTAATACGCGTCAAAACTTTTTCTCTTATAACTGCGCGAAAAGCATGTATTCTGCTAATACAGCGAAAAAAGCTGTTTTATAGACGAAATGAGCTAAATCACAACACATCGGTTTTACAAGTGTTCCTCTGATTACGCGTCAAAAACTTCTTTTATAACTGCGCGAAAAGCATGTATTCTTGCTTATACAGCGAATCAAGCTGTTTTAGACCGAAACGAGCTAAATCACAAACACATCGGTATTACAAGTGTTTCACGTGATACTCGTCAAAACTTTTTCTCTTATAACTGCGCGAAAAGGCATGTATTCTTGCTTAATACAACGAAACAAGCTGTTTTTAGACCGAAACGAGCTAAATCTGAACACATCGGTTTACAAGTATCCACGTGATACTCGTCAAAACTTTTTCTCTTATAACTGCGCGAAAAGCATGTATTCTTGCTTAATACAGCGAAAAAAGCTGTTTTAGACCGCAATGAGCTAAATCAAAACACATCGGTTTTACAAGTGTTCCTCTGATACGCGTCAAAACTTTCTTTTATAACTGCGCGAAAGCATGTATTCTTGCTTAATACAGCGAATCAAGCTGTTTTAGACCGAAACGAGCTAAATCACAACACATCGGTATTACAAGTGTTTCACGTGATACTCGTCAAAACTTTTTCTCTTATAACTGCGCGAAAAGCATGATTCTTGCTTAATACAACGAAACAAGCTGTTGTAGACCCGAAACGAGCTAATCACAACACATCGGTATTACAAGTATCCACGTGATACTCGTCAAAACTTTTTCTCTTATAACTGCGCGAAAGCATGTATTCTTGCTTAATACAACGAAACAAGCTGTTTTAGACCGAAACGAGCTAAATCACAACACATCGGTTTTACAAAGTGTCTCCCTGATACGCGTCAAAACTTTTTCTTCTATACACTGCGCGTAAAGCATGTATTCGTGCTTAATACAACAAAACAAGCTGTTTTAGACCGAAACGAGCTAAATCTGAACACATCGGTATTACAAGTGTTCCTCTGATACGCGTCAAAACTTTTTCTCTTAAAACTGCGCGAAAAGCATGTATTCTTGCTTAATACAGCGAAACAAGTTGTTTTAGACCGAAACGAGCTAAATCACAACACATCGGTTTTACAAGTGTTCCTCTGATACGCGTCAAAACTTTCTTTTATAACTGCGCGAAAAGCATGTATTCTTGCTTAATACAGCGAATCAAGCTGTTTTAGACCGAAACGAGCTAAATCACAACACATCGGTATTACAAGTGTTTCACGTGATACTCGTCAAAACTTTTTCTCTATAACTGCGCGAAAAGCATGTATTCTTGCTTAATACAACGAAACAAGCTGTTTTAAGACCGAAACGAGACTAAATCTGAACACATCGGTTTTACAAGTATCCACGTGATACTCGTCAAAACTTTTTCTCTTATAACTGCGCGAAAAGCATGTATTCTTGCTTAATACAGCGAAAAAAGCTGTTTTAGGACCGAAATGAGCTAAATCACAACACATCGGTTTTACAAGTGTTCCTCTGATACGCGTCAAAACTTTCTTTTATAACTGCGCGGAAAAGCATGTATTCTTGCTTAATACAGCGAATCAAGCTGTTTTAGACCGAAACGAGCTAAATCACAACACATCGGTATTACAAGTGTTTCACGTGATACTCGTCAAAACTTTTTCTCTTATAACTGCGCGAAAAGCATGTATTCGTGCTTAATACAACGAAACAAGCTGTTTTAGACCGAAACGAGCTAATCTGAACACATCGGTTTTACAAGTATCCACGTGATACTCGTCAAAACTTTTTCTCTTATAACTGCGCGAAAAGCATGTATTCTTGCTTAATACAACGAAACAAGCTGTTTTAGACCGAAAAGAGCTAAATCACAACACATCGGTTTTACAAGTGTCTCTCTAATACGCGTCAAAACTTTTTCTCTTATAACTGCGCGAAAAGCATGTATTCTGGCTTAATACAACGAAACAAGCTGTTGTAGACCGAAACGAGCTAAATCACAACACATCGGTATTACAAGTATCCACGTGATACTCGTCAAAACTTTTTCTCTTATAACTGGCGCGAAAAGCATGTATTCTTGCTTAATACAACGAAACAAGCTGTTTTAGACCGAAACGAGCTAAATCACAACACATCGGTTTTACAAGTGTCTCCCTGATACGCGTCAAAAACTTTTTCTTCTATAACTGCGCGTAAAGCATGTATTCGTGCTTAATACAACAAAACAAGCTGTTTTAGACCGAAACGAGCTAAATCTGAACACATCGGTTTTACAAGTGTTCCTCTGATACGCGTCAAAACTTTTTCTCTTATAACTGCGCGAAAAGCATGTATTCTTGCTTAATACAGCGAAACAAGTTGTTTTAGACCGAAACGAGCTAAATCACAACACATCGTTTTACAAGTGTTCCTCTGATACGCGTCAAACTTTTCATTTATAACTGCGCGAAAAGCATGTATTCTTGCTTAATACAGCGAATCAAGCTGTTTTAGACCGAAACGAGCTAAATCACAACACATCGGTATTACAAGTGTTCACGTGATACTCGTCAAAACTTTTTCTCTTTAACTGCGCGAAAAGCATGTATTCTTGCTTAATACAACGAAACAAGCTGTTTTAGACCGAAAACGAGCTAAATCTGACACATCGGTTTTACAAGTATCCACGTGATACTCGTCAAAACTTTTTCTCTTATAACTGCGCGAAAAGCATGTATTCTTGCTTAATACAGCGAAAAAAGCTGTTTTAGACCGAAATGAGCTAAATCACAACACATCGGTTTTACAAGTGTTCCTCTGATACGCGTCAAAACTTTCTTTTATAACTGCGCGAAAAGCATGTATCTTGCTTAATACAGCGAATCAAGCTGTTTTAGACCGAAACGAGCTAAATCTCAACACATCGGTATTACAAGTGTTTCACGTGATACTCGTCAAAACTTTTTCTCTTATAACTGCGCGAAAAGCATGTATTCTTGCTTAATACAACGAAACAAGCTTTTAGGACCGAAACGAGCTAAATCTGAACACATCGGTTATACAAGTATCCACGTGATACTCGTCAACTTTTCTCTCTTATAACTGCGCGAAAAGCATGTATTCTTGCTTAATACAGCGGAAAAAAGCTGTTTAGACCGAAATGAGCTAAATCACAACACATCGGTTTTACAAGTGTTCCTCTGATACGCGTCAAAACTTTCTTTTATAACTGCGCGAAAAGCATGTATTCTTGCTTAATACAGCGAATCAAGCTGTTTTAGACCGAAACGAGCTAAATCACAACACATCGGTATTACAAGTGTTTCACGTGATACTCGTCAAACTTTTTCTCTTATAACTGCGCGAAAAGCATGTATTCGTGCTTAATACAACGAACAAGCTGTTTTAGACCGAAACGAGCTATATCTGAACACATCGGTTTTACAAGTATCCACGTGATACTCGTCAAAACTTTTTCTCTTATAACTGCGCGAAAAGCATGTATTCTTGCTTAATACAACGAAACAAGCTGTTTTAGACCGAAAAGAGCTAAATCACAACACATCGTTTTACAAGTGTCTCTCTAATACGCGTCAAAACTTTTTCTCTTATAACTGCCGCGAAAAGCATGTATTCTTGCTTAATACAACGAAACAAGCTGTTGTAGGACCGAAACGAGCTAAATCACAACACATCGGTATTACAAGTATCCACGTGATACTCGTCAAAACTTTTTCTCTTATAACTGCGCGAAAAGCTGTATTCTTGCTTAATACAACGAAACAAGCTGTTTTAGACCGAAACGAGCTAAATCACAACACATCGGTTTTACAAGTGTCTCCCTGATACGCGTCAAAACTTTTTCTTCTATAACTGCGCGTAAAGCATGTATCGTGCTTAATACAACAAAACAAGCTGTTTTAGACCGAAACGAGCTAAATCTGAACACATCGGTTTTACAAGTGTTCCTCTGATACGCGTCAAAACTTTTTCTCTTATAACTGCGCGAAAAGCATGTATTCTTGCTTAATACAGCGAAACAAGTTGTTTTAGACCGAAACGAGCTAAATCACAACACATCGGTTTTACAAGTGTTCCTCTGATACGCGTCAAAACTTTCTTTTATAACTGCGCGAAAAGCATGTATTCTTGCTTAATACAAGCGAATCAAGCTGTTTTAGACCGAAACGAGCTAAATCACAACACATCGGTATTACAAGTGTTTCACGTGATACTCGTCAAAACTTTTTCTCTTATAACTGCGCGAAAAGCATGTATTCTTGCTTAATACAACGAAACAAGCTGTTATTAGACCGAAACGAGCTAAATCTGAACACATCGGTTTTACAAGTATCCACGTGATACTCGTCAAACTTTTTCTCTTATAACTGCGCGAAAAGCATGTATTCTTGCTTAATACAGCGAATCAAGCTGTTTTAGACCGAAACGAGCTAAATCACAACACATCGGTATTACAAGTGTTTCACGTGATACTCGTCAAAACTTTTTCTCTTATAACTGCGCGAAAGCATGTATTCGTGCTTAATACAACGAAACAAGCTGTTTTAGACCGAAACGAGCTAAATCTGAACACATCGGTTTTACAAGTATCCACGTGATACTCGTCAAAACTTTTTCTCTTATAACTGCGCGAAAAGCATGTATTCTTGCTTAATACAACGAAACAAGCTGTTTTAGACCGAAAAGAGCTAAATCACAACACATCGGTTTTACAAGTGTCTCTCTAATACGCGTCAAAACTTTTTCTCTTATAACTGCGCGAAAAGCATGTATTCTTGCTTAATACAACGAAACAAGCTGTTGTAGACCGAAACGAGCTAAATCACAACACATCGGTATTACAAGTATCCACGTGATACTTGACTATACTCGGGTGGGAGGCGGTGATGCAGAGTCAAAACTTTTTCTCTTATAACTGCGCGAAAAGCATGTATTCTTGCTTAATACAACGAAACAAGCTGTTTTAGACCGAAACGAGCTAAATCACAACACATCGGTTTTACAAGTGTCTCCCTGATACGCGTCAAAACTTTTTCTTCTATAACTGCGCGTAAAGCATGTATTCGTGCTTAATACAACAAAACAAGCTGTTTTAGACCGAAACGAGCTAAATCTGAACACATCGGTTTTACAAGTGTTCCTCTGATACGCGTCAAAACTTTTTCTCTTATAACTAGCGCGAAAAGCATGTATTCTTGCTTAATACAGCGAAACAAGTTGTTTTAGACCGAACGAGCTAAATCACAACACATCGGTTTTACAAGTGTTCCTCTGATACGCGTCAAAACTTTTTCTCTTATAACTGGGCGAAAAGCATGTATTCGTGCTTAATACAACGAAACAAGCTGTTTTAGATCAAAACGAGCTAAATCTGAACACATCGGTTTTCCAAGTGTCCATGTGATACGCGTCAAAACTTTTTCCCTTATACAACTGCGCGAAAAGCATATATTCGTGCTTAATACAACGAAACAAGCTGTTTTAGTCCGAAAAGAGTTAAATCTGAACACATCGGTTTTACAAGTGTTCCTCTGATACGCGTCAAAACTTTTTCTCTTATAACTGCGCGAAAAGCATGTATTCTTGCTTAATACAACGAAACAAGCTGTTTTAGACCGAAACGAGCCAAATCACAACACATCGGTATTACAAGTGTTCCACGTGATACTCGTCAAAACTTTTTCTCTTATAACTGCGCGAAAAGCATGTATTCGTGCTTAATACAACGAAACAAGCTGTTTTAGACCGAAACGAGCTAAATCTGAACACATCGGTTTTACAAGTGTCCCTGTGACACGCCTTTAAAGCTTTTCTCTTATCACTGCGCGAAAAGCATGTATTTCTGCTTAATACCAGCGAAATAAGCTGTTTTAGACCGAAACGAGCTAAATCACAACACATCGGTTTTACAATTGTTCCTCTGATACGCGTCTAAACTTTTTCTCTTATAACTGCGCGAAAAAAGCATGTATTCGTGCTTAATACAACGAAACAAGCTGTTTTAGACCGAAACGAGTTAAATCTGAACACATCGGTTTTACAAGTGTCCCTGTGACACGCGTCAAAACTTTTTCTCTTATAACTGCGCGAAAAGCATGTATTCTTGCTTAATACAGCGAAACAAGCTGTTTTAGACCGAAACGAGCTAAATCACAACACATCGGTTTTACAAGTGTTCCTCTGATACGCGTCTAACTTTTTCTCTTATAACTGCGCGAAAAGCATGTATTCGTGCTAAATACAACGAAACAAGCTGTTTTAGACCGAAACGAGCGAAATCTGAACACATCGGTTTTACAAGTGTCCTGTGACACGCGTCAAAACTTTTTCTCTTATAACTGCGCGAAAAGCATGTATTCTTGCTTAATACAGCGAAACAAGCTGTTTTAGACCGAAACGAGCTAAATCACAACACATCGGTTTTACAAGTGTTCCTCTGATACGCGTCAAAACTTTTTCTCTTATAACTGCGCGAAAAGCATATATTCGTGCTTAATACAACGAAACAAGACTGTTTTAGTCCGAAAAGAGTTAAATCTGAACACATCGGTTTTACAAGTGTTCCTCTGATACGCGTCAAAACTTTTTCTCTTATAACTGCGCGAAAAGCATGTATTCTTGCCTAATACAACGAAACAAGCTGTTTTAGACCGAAACGAGCCAAATCACAACACATCGGTATTACAAGTGTTCCACGTGATACTAGTCAAAACTTTTTCTCTTATAACTGCGCGAAAAGCATGTATTCGTGCTTAATACAACGAAACAAGCTGTTTTAGACCGAAACGAGCTAAATCTGAACACATCGGTTTTACAAGTGTCCCTGTGACACGCCTTTAAAGCTTTTTCTCTTATCACTGCGCGAAAAGCATGTATTTCTGCTTAATACAGCGAAATAAGCTGTTTTAGACCGAAACGAGCTAAATCACAACACATCGGTTTTACAAGTGTTCCTCTGATACGCGTCAAATTTTTTTCTCTTATAACTGCGCGAAAAGCATGTATTTCTGCTTAATACAGCGAAACAAGCTGTTTTAGACCGAAACGAGCTAAATCTGAACACATCGGTTTTACAATTGTTCCTCTGATACGCGTCAAAACTTTTTCTCTTATAACTGCGCGAAAAGCATGTATTCTTGCTTAATACAGCGAAACAAGCTGTTTTAGACCGAAACGAGCTAAATCACAACACATCGGTTTTACAAGTATTCCTCTGATACGCGTCTAAACTTTTTCTCTTATAACTGCGCGAAAAGCATGTATTCTTGCTTAATACAACGAAACAAGCTGTTTTAGACCGAAACGAGCTAAATCACAACAAATCGGTTTTACAAGTGTCTCTCTAATACGCGTCAAAACTTTTTCTCTTATAACTGCGCGAAAAGCATGTATCTTGCTTAATACAGCGAAAAAAGCTGTTTTAGACCGAAATGAGCTAAATCACAACACATCGGTTTTACAAGTGTTCCTCTGATACGCGTCAAAACTTTCTTTTATAACTGCGCGAAAAGCATGTATTCTTGCTTAATACAGCGAATCAAGCTGTTTTAGACCGAAACGAGCTAAATCACAACACATCGGTATTACAAGTGTTTCACGTGATACTCGTCAAAACTTTTTCTCTTATAACTGCGCGAAAAGCATGTATTCTTGCTTAATACAACGAAACAAGCTGTTTTAGACCGAAACGAGCTAAATCTGAACACATCGGTTTTACAAGTATCCACGTGATACTCGTCAAAACTTTTTCTCTTATAACTGCGCGAAAAGCATGTATTCTTGCTTAATACAGCGAAAAAAGCTGTTTTAGACCGAAATGAGCTAAATCACAACACATCGGTTTTACAAGTGTTCCTCTGATACGCGTCAAAACTTTCTTTTATAACTGCGCGAAAAGCATGTATTCTTGCTTAATACAGCGAATCAAGCTGTTTTAGACCGAAACGAGCTAAATCACAACACATCGGTATTACAAGTGTTTCACGTGATACTCGTCAAAACTTTTTCTCTTATAACTGCGCGAAAAGCATGTATTCGTGCTTAATACAACGAAACAAGCTGTTTTAGACCGAAACGAGCTAAATCTGAACACATCGGTTTTACAAGTATCCACGTGATACTCGTCAAAACTTTTTCTCTTATAACTGCGCGAAAAGCATGTATTCTTGCTTAATACAACGAAACAAGCTGTTTTAGACCGAAAAGAGCTAAATCACAACACATCGGTTTTACAAGTGTCTCTCTAATACGCGTCAAAACTTTTTCTCTTATAACTGCGCGAAAAGCATGTATTCTTGCTTAATACAACGAAACAAGCTGTTTTAGACCGAAACGAGCTAAATCTGAGCACATCGGTTTTACAAGTGTCCCTGTGACACGCGTCAAAACTTTTTCTCTTATAACTGCGCGAAAAGCATGTATTCTTGCTTAATACAACGAAACAAGCTGTTGTAGACCGAAACGAGCTAAATCACAACACATCGGTATTACAAGTATCCACGTGATACTCGTCAAAACTTTTTCTCTTATAACTGCGCGAAAAGCATGTATTCTTGCTTAATACAACGAAACAAGCTGTTTTAGACCGAAACGAGCTAAATCACAACACATCGGTTTTACAAGTGTCTCCCTGATACGCGTCAAAACTTTTTCTTCTATAACTGCGCGTAAAGCATGTATTCGTGCTTAATACAACAAAACAAGCTGTTTTAGACCGAAACGAGCTAAATCTGAACACATCGGTTTTACAAGTGTTCCTCTGATACGCGTCAAAACTTTTTCTCTTATAACTGCGCGAAAAGCATGTATTCTTGCTTAATACAACGAAACAAGCTGTTTTAGATCAAAACGAGCTAAATCTGAACACATCGGTTTTCCAAGTGTCCATGTGATACGCGTCAAAACTTTTTCCCTTATAACTGCGCGAAAAGCATATATTCGTGCTTAATACAACGAAACAAGCTGTTTTAGTCCGAAAAGAGTTAAATCTGAACACATCGGTTTTACAAGTGTTCCTCTGATACGCGTCAAAACTTTTTCTCTTATAACTGCGCGAAAAGCATGTATTCTTGCTTAATACAACGAAACAAGCTGTTTTAGACCGAAACGAGCCAAATCACAACACATCGGTATTACAAGTGTTCCACGTGATACTCGTCAAAACTTTTTCTCTTATAACTGCGCGAAAAGCATGTATTCGTGCTTAATACAACGAAACAAGCTGTTTTAGACCGAAACGAGCTAAATCTGAACACATCGGTTTTACAAGTGTCCCTGTGACACGCCTTTAAAGCTTTTTCTCTTATCACTGCGCGAAAAGCATGTATTTCTGCTTAATACAGCGAAATAAGCTGTTTTAGACCGAAACGAGCTAAATCACAACACATCGGTTTTACAATTGTTCCTCTGATACGCGTCTAAACTTTTTCTCTTATAACTGCGCGAAAAGCATGTATTCGTGCTTAATACAACGAAACAAGCTGTTTTAGACCGAAACGAGTTAAATCTGAACACATCGGTTTTACAAGTGTCCCTGTGACACGCGTCAAAACTTTTTCTCTTATAACTGCGCGAAAAGCATGTATTCTTGCTTAATACAGCGAAACAAGCTGTTTTAGACCGAAACGAGCTAAATCACAACACATCGGTTTTACAAGTGTTCCTCTGATACGCGTCTAAACTTTTTCTCTTATAACTGCGCGAAAAGCATGTATTCGTGCTAAATACAACGAAACAAGCTGTTTTAGACCGAAACGAGCGAAATCTGAACACATCGGTTTTACAAGTGTCCCTGTGACACGCGTCAAAACTTTTTCTCTTATAACTGCGCGAAAAGCATGTATTCTTGCTTAATACAGCGAAACAAGCTGTTTTAGACCGAAACGAGCTAAATCACAACACATCGGTTTTACAAGTGTTCCTCTGATACGCGTCAAAACTTTTTCTCTTATAACTGCGCGAAAAGCATGTATTCGTGCTTAATACAACGAAACAAGTTGTTTTAGACCAAAACGAGCTAAATCTGAACACATCGGTTTTACAAGTATCCACGTGATACTCGTCAAAACTTTTTCTCTTATAACTGCGCGAAAAGCATGTATTCTTGATTAATACAACGAAACAAGCTGTTTTAGACCGAAACGAGCTAAATCACAACACATCGGTTTTACAAGTGTCTCTCTAATACGCGTCAAACCTTTTTCTCTTATAACTGCGCGAAAAGCATGTATTCTTGCTTAATACAACGAAACAAGCTGTTTTAGACCGAAACGAGCTAAACCTGAACACATCGGTTTTACAAGTATCCACGTGATACGCGTCAAAACTTTTTCTCCTATAACTGCGCGAAAAGCATGTATTCTTGCTTAATACAGCGAAACAAGCTGTTTTAGACCAAAACGAGCTAAATCACAACACATCGGTTTTACAAGCGTCTCTCTAATATGCGTCAAAACTTTTTCTCTTATAACTGCGCGAAAAGCATGTATTCTTGCTTAATACAGCGAAAAAAGCTGTTTTAGACCGAAATGAGCTAAATCACAACACATCGGTTTTACAAGTGTTCCTCTGATACGCGTCAAAACTTTCTTTTATAACTGCGCGAAAAGCATGTATTCTTGCTTAATACAGCGAATCAAGCTGTTTTAGACCGAAACGAGCTAAATCACAACACATCGGTATTACAAGTGTTTCACGTGATACTCGTCAAAACTTTTTCTCTTATAACTGCGCGAAAAGCATGTATTCGTGCTTAATACAACGAAACAAGCTGTTTTAGACCGAAACGAGCTAAATCTGAACACATCGGTTTTACAAGTATCCACGTGATACTCGTCAAAACTTTTTCTCTTATAACTGCGCGAAAAGCATGTATTCTTGCTTAATACAACGAAACAAGCTGTTTTAGACCGAAAAGAGCTAAATCACAACACATCGGTTTTACAAGTGTCTCTCTAATACGCGTCAAAACTTTTTCTCTTATAACTGCGCGAAAAGCATGTATTCTTGCTTAATACAACGAAACAAGCTGTTTTAGACCGAAACGAGCTAAATCTGAGCACATCGGTTTTACAAGTGTCCCTGTGACACGCGTCAAAACTTTTTCTCTTATAACTGCGCGAAAAGCATGTATTCTTGCTTAATACAACGAAACAAGCTGTTGTAGACCGAAATGAGCTAAATCACAACACATCGGTTTTACAAGTGTTCCTCTGATACGCGTCAAAACTTTTTCTCTTATAACTGCGCGAAAAGCATGTATTCTTGCTTATTACAGAGCAACAAGCTGTTTTAGACCGAAACGAGCTAAATCACAACACATCGGTATTACAAGTATCCACGTGATACTCGTCAAAACTTTTTCTCTTATAACTGCGCGAAAAGCATGTATTCTTGCTTAATACAACGAAACAAGCTGTTTTAGACCGAAACGAGCTAAATCACAACACATCGGTTTTACAAGTGTCTCCCTGATACGCGTCAAAACTTTTTCTTCTATAACTGCGCGTAAAGCATGTATTCGTGCTTAATACAACAAAACAAGCTGTTTTAGACCGAAACGAGCTAAATCTGAACACATCGGTTTTACAAGTGTTCCTCTGATACGCGTCAAAACTTTTTCTCTTATAACTGCGCGAAAAGCATGTATTCTTGCTTAATACAGCGAAACAAGCTGTTTTAGACCGAAACGAGCTAAATCACAACACATCGGTTTTACAAGTGTTCCTCTGATACGCGTCAAAACTTTTTCTCTTATAACTGCGCGAAAAGCATGTATTCGTGCTTAATACAACGAAACAAGCTGTTTTAGATCAAAACGAGCTAAATCTGAACACATCGGTTTTCCAAGTGTCCATGTGATACGCGTCAAAGCTTTTTCCCTTATAACTGCGCGAAAAGCATATATTCGTGCTTAATACAACGAAACAAGCTGTTTTAGTCCGAAAAGAGTTAAATCTGAACACATCGGTTTTACAAGTGTTCCTCTGATACGCGTCAAAACTTTTTCTCTTATAACTGCGCGAAAAGCATGTATTCTTGCTTAATACAACGAAACAAGCTGTTTTAGACCGAAACGAGCCAAATCACAACACATCGGTATTACAAGTGTTCCACGTGATACTCGTCAAAACTTTTTCTCTTATAACTGCGCGAAAAGCATGTATTCGTGCTTAATACAACGAAACAAGCTGTTTTAGACCGAAACGAGATAAATCTGAACACATCGGTTTTACAAGTGTCCCTGTGACACGCCTTTAAAGCTTTTTCTCTTATCACTGCGCGAAAAGCATGTATTTCTGCTTAATACAGCGAAATAAGCTGTTTTAGACCGAAACGAGCTAAATCACAACACATCGGTTTTACAATTGTTCCTCTGATACGCGTCTAAACTTTTTCTCTTATAACTGCGCGAAAAGCATGTATTCGTGCTTAATACAACGAAACAAGCTGTTTTAGACCGAAACGAGTTAAATCTGAACACATCGGTTTTACAAGTGTCCCTGTGACACGCGTCAAAACTTTTTCTCTTATAACTGCGCGAAAAGCATGTATTCTTGCTTAATACAGCGAAACAAGCTGTTTTAGACCGAAACGAGCTAAATCACAACACATCGGTTTTACAAGTGTTCCTCTGATACGCGTCTAAACTTTTTCTCTTATAACTGCGCGAAAAGCATGTATTCGTGCTAAATACAACGAAACAAGCTGTTTTAGACCGAAACGAGCGAAATCTGAACACATCGGTTTTACAAGTGTCCCTGTGACACGCGTCAAAACTTTTTCTCTTATAACTGCGCGAAAAGCATGTATTCTTGCTTAATACAGCGAAACAAGCTGTTTTAGACCGAAACGAGCTAAATCACAACACATCGGTTTTACAAGTGTTCCTCTGATACGCGTCAAAACTTTTTCTCTTATAACTACGCGAAAAGCATATATTCGTGCTTAATACAACGAAACAAGCTGTTTTAGTCCGAAAAGAGTTAAATCTGAACACATCGGTTTTACAAGTGTTCCTCTGATACGCGTCAAAACTTTTTCTCTTATAACTGCGCGAAAAGCATGTATTCTTGCTTAATACAACGAAACAAGCTGTTTTAGACCGAAACGAGCCAAATCACAACACATCGGTATTACAAGTGTTCCACGTGATACTAGTCAAAACTTTTTCTCTTATAACTGCGCGAAAAGCATGTATTCGTGCTTAATACAACGAAACAAGCTGTTTTAGACCGAAACGAGCTAAATCTGAACACATCGGTTTTACAAGTGTCCCTGTGACACGCCTTTAAAGCTTTTTCTCTTATCACTGCGCGAAAAGCATGTATTTCTGCTTAATACAGCGAAATAAGCTGTTTTAGACCGAAACGAGCTAAATCACAACACATCGGTTTTACAAGTGTTCCTCTGATACGCGTCAAATTTTTTTCTTTTATAACTGCGCGAAAAGCATGTATTTCTGCTTAATACAGCGAAACAAGCTGTTTTAGACCGAAACGAGCTAAATCTGAACACATCGGTTTTACAATTGTTCCTCTGATACGCGTCAAAACTTTTTCTCTTATAACTGCGCGAAAAGCATGTATTCTTGCTTAATACAGCGAAACAAGCTGTTTTAGACCGAAACGAGCTAAATCACAACACATCGGTTTTACAAGTATTCCTCTGATACGCGTCTAAACTTTTTCTCTTATAACTGCGCGAAAAGCATGTATTCTTGCTTAATACAACGAAACAAGCTGTTTTAGACCGAAACGAGCTAAATCACAACAAATCGGTTTTACAAGTGTCTCTCTAATACGCGTCAAAACTTTTTCTCTTATAACTGCGCGAAAAGCATGTATTCTTGCTTAATACAGCGAAAAAAGCTGTTTTAGACCGAAATGAGCTAAATCACAACACATCGGTTTTACAAGTGTCTCCCTGATACGCGTCAAAACTTTTTCTTCTATAACTGCGCGTAAAGCATGTATTCGTGCTTAATACAACAAAACAAGCTGTTTTAGACCGAAACGAGCTAAATCTGAACACATCGGTTTTACAAGTGTTCCTCTGATACGCGTCAAAACTTTTTCTCTTATAACTGCGCGAAAAGCATGTATTCTTGCTTAATACAGCGAAACAAGCTGTTTTAGACCGAAACGAGCTAAATCACAACACATCGGTTTTACAAGTGTTCCTCTGATACGCGTCAAAACTTTTTCTCTTATAACTGCGCGAAAAGCATGTATTCGTGCTTAATACAACGAAACAAGCTGTTTTAGATCAAAACGAGCTAAATCTGAACACATCGGTTTTCCAAGTGTCCATGTGATACGCGTCAAAACTTTTTCCCTTATAACTGCGCGAAAAGCATATATTCGTGCTTAATACAACGAAACAAGCTGTTTTAGTCCGAAAAGAGTTAAATCTGAACACATCGGTTTTACAAGTGTTCCTCTGATACGCGTCAAAACTTTTTCTCTTATAACTGCGCGAAAAGCATGTATTCTTGCTTAATACAACGAAACAAGCTGTTTTAGACCGAAACGAGCCAAATCACAACACATCGGTATTACAAGTGTTCCACGTGATACTCGTCAAAACTTTTTCTCTTATAACTGCACGAAAAGCATGTATTCGTGCTTAATACAACGAAACAAGCTGTTTTAGACCGAAACGAGCTAAATCTGAACACATCGGTTTTACAAGTGTCCCTGTGACACGCCTTTAAAGCTTTTTCTCTTATCACTGCGCGAAAAGCATGTATTTCTGCTTAATACAGCGAAATAAGCTGTTTTAGACCGAAACGAGCTAAATCACAACACATCGGTTTTACAATTGTTCCTCTGATACGCGTCTAAACTTTTTCTCTTATAACTGCGCGAAAAGCATGTATTCGTGCTTAATACGACGAAACAAGCTGTTTTAGACCGAAACGAGTTAAATCTGAACACATCGGTTTTACAAGTGTCCCTGTGACACGCGTCAAAACTTTTTCTCTTATAACTGCGCGAAAAGCATGTATTCTTGCTTAATACAGCGAAACAAGTTGTTTTAGACCGAAACGAGCTAAATCACAACACATCGGTTTTACAAGTGTTCCTCTGATACGCGTCTAAACTTTTCCTCTTATAACTGCGCGAAAAGCATGTATTCGTGCTAAATACAACGAAACAAGCTGTTTTAGACCGAAACGAGCGAAATCTGAACACATCGGTTTTACAAGTGTCCCTGTGACACGCGTCAAAACTTTTTCTCTTATAACTGCGCGAAAAGCATGTATTCTTGCTTAATACAGCGAAACAAGCTGTTTTAGACCGAAACGAGCTAAATCACAACACATCGGTTTTACAAGTGTTCCTCTGATACGCGTCAAAACTTTTTCTCTTATAACTGCGCGAAAAGCATATATTCGTGCTTAATACAACGAAACAAGCTGTTTTAGTCCGAAAAGAGTTAAATCTGAACACATCGGTTTTACAAGTGTTCCTCTGATACGCGTCAAAACTTTTTCTCTTATAACTGCGCGAAAAGCATGTATTCTTGCTTAATACAACGAAACAAGCTGTTTTAGACCGAAACGAGCCAAATCACAACACATCGGTATTACAAGTGTTCCACGTGATACTAGTCAAACCTTTTTCTCTTATAACTGCGCGAAAAGCATGTATTCGTGCTTAATACAACGAAACAAGCTGTTTTAGACCGAAACGAGCTAAATCTGAACACATCGGTTTTACAAGTGTCCCTGTGACACGCCTTTAAAGCTTTTTCTCTTATCACTGCGCGAAAAGCATGTATTTCTGCTTAATACAGCGAAATAAGCTGTTTTAGACCGAAACGAGCTAAATCACAACACATCGGTTTTACAAGTGTTCCTCTGATACGCGTCAAATTTTTTTCTTTTATAACTGCGCGAAAAGCATGTATTTCTGCTTAATACAGCGAAACAAGCTGTTTTAGACCGAAACGAGCTAAATCTGAACACATCGGTTTTACAATTGTTCCTCTGATACGCGTCAAAACTTTTTCTCTTATAACTGCGCGAAAAGCATGTATTCTTGCTTAATACAGCGAAACAAGCTGTTTTAGACCGAAACGAGCTAAATCACAACACATCGGTTTTACAAGTATTCCTCTGATACGCGTCTAAACTTTTTCTCTTATAACTGCGCGAAAAGCATGTATTCTTGCTTAATACAACGAAACAAGCTGTTTTAGACCGAAACGAGCTAAATCACAACAAATCGGTTTTACAAGTGTCTCTCTAATACGCGTCAAAACTTTTTCTTCTATAACTGCGCGTAAAGCATGTATTCGTGCTTAATACAACAAAACAAGCTGTTTTAGACCGAAACGAGCTAAATCTGAACACATCGGTTTTACAAGTGTTCCTCTGATACGCGTCAAAACTTTTTCTCTTATAACTGCGCGAAAAGCATGTATTCTTGCTTAATACAGCGAAACAAGCTGTTTTAGACCGAAACGAGCTAAATCACAACACATCGGTTTTACAAGTGTTCCTCTGATACGCGTCAAAACTTTTTCTCTTATAACTGCGCGAAAAGCATGTATTCGTGCTTAATACAACGAAACAAGCTGTTTTAGATCAAAACGAGCTAAATCTGAACACATCGGTTTTCCAAGTGTCCATGTGATACGCGTCAAAACTTTTTCCCTTATAACTGCGCGAAAAGCATATATTCGTGCTTAATACAACGAAACAAGCTGTTTTAGTCCGAAAAGAGTTAAATCTGAACACATCGGTTTTACAAGTGTTCCTCTGATACGCGTCAAAACTTTTTCTCTTATAACTGCGCGAAAAGCATGTATTCTTGCTTAATACAGCGAAACAAGCTGTTTTAGACCGAAACGAGCTAAATCACAACACATCGGTTTTACAAGTATTCCTCTGATACGCGTCTAAACTTTTTCTCTTATAACTGCGCGAAAAGCATGTATTCTTGCTTAATACAGCGAAAAAAGCTGTTTTAGACCGAAATGAGCTAAATCACAACACATCGGTTTTACAAGTGTCTCCCTGATACGCGTCAAAACTTTTTCTTCTATAACTGCGCGTAAAGCATGTATTCGTGCTTAATACAACAAAACAAGCTGTTTTAGACCGAAACGAGCTAAATCTGAACACATCGGTTTTACAAGTGTTCCTCTGATACGCGTCAAAACTTTTTCTCTTATAACTGCGCGAAAAGCATGTATTCTTGCTTAATACAGCGAAACAAGCTGTTTTAGACCGAAACGAGCTAAATCACAACACATCGGTTTTACAAGTGTTCCTCTGATACGCGTCAAAACTTTTTCTCTTATAACTGCGCGAAAAGCATGTATTCGTGCTTAATACAACGAAACAAGCTGTTTTAGATCAAAACGAGCTAAATCTGAACACATCGGTTTTCCAAGTGTCCATGTGATACGCGTCAAAACTTTTTCCCTTATAACTGCGCGAAAAGCATATATTCGTGCTTAATACAACGAAACAAGCTGTTTTAGTCCGAAAAGAGTTAAATCTGAACACATCGGTTTTACAAGTGTTCCTCTGATACGCGTCAAAACTTTTTCTCTTATAACTGCGCGAAAAGCATGTATTCTTGCTTAATACAACGAAACAAGCTGTTTTAGACCGAAACGAGCCAAATCACAACACATCGGTATTACAAGTGTTCCACGTGATACTCGTCAAAACTTTTTCTCTTATAACTGCACGAAAGCATGTATTCGTGCTTAATACAACGAAACAAGCCTGTTTTAGACCGAAACGAGCTAAATCTGAACACATCGGTTTTACAAGTGTCCCTGTGACACGCCTTTAAAGCTTTTTCTCTTATCACTGCGCGAAAAGCATGTATTTCTGCTTAATACAGCGAAATAAGCTGTTTTAGACCGAAACGAGCTAAATCACAACACATCGGTTTTACAATTGTTCCTCTGATACGCGTCTAAACTTTTTCTCTTATAACTGCGCGAAAAGCATGTATTCGTGCTTAATACGACGAAACAAGCTGTTTTAGACCGAAACGAGTTAAATCTGAACACATCGGTTTTACAAGTGTCCCTGTGACACGCGTCAAAACTTTTTCTCTTATAACTGCGCGAAAAGCATGTATTCTTGCTTAATACAGCGAAACAAGTTGTTTTAGACCGAAACGAGCTAAATCACAACACATCGGTTTTACAAGTGTTCCTCTGATACGCGTCTAAACTTTTTCTCTTATAACTGCGCGAAAAGCATGTATTCGTGCTAAATACAACGAAACAAGCTGTTTTAGACCGAAACGAGCGAAATCTGAACACATCGGTTTTACAAGTGTCCCTGTGACACGCGTCAAAACTTTTTCTCTTATAACTGCGCGAAAAGCATGTATTCTTGCTTAATACAGCGAAAAAAGCTGTTTTAGACCGAAACGAGCTAAATCACAACACATCGGTTTTACAAGTGTTCCTCTGATACGCGTCAAAACTTTTTCTCTTATAACTGCGCGAAAAGCATATATTCGTGCTTAATACAACGAAACAAGCTGTTTTAGTCCGAAAAGAGTTAAATCTGAACACATCGGTTTTACAAGTGTTCCTCTGATACGCGTCAAAACTTTTTCTCTTATAACTGCGCGAAAAGCATGTATTCTTGCTTAATACAACGAAACAAGCTGTTTTAGACCGAAACGAGCCAAATCACAACACATCGGTATTACAAGTGTTCCACGTGATACTAGTCAAAACTTTTTCTCTTATAACTGCGCGAAAAGCATGTATTCGTGCTTAATACAACGAAACAAGCTGTTTTAGACCGAAACGAGCTAAATCTGAACACATCGGTTTTACAAGTGTCCCTGTGACACGCCTTTAAAGCTTTTTCTCTTATCACTGCGCGAAAAGCATGTATTTCTGCTTAATACAGCGAAATAAGCTGTTTTAGACCGAAACGAGCTAAATCACAACACATCGGTTTTACAAGTGTTCCTCTGATACGCGTCAAATTTTTTTCTCTTATAACTGCGCGAAAAGCATGTATTTCTGCTTAATACAGCGAAACAAGCTGTTTTAGACCGAAACGAGCTAAATCTGAACACATCGGTTTTACAAGTGTCTCTCTAATACGCGTCAAAACTTTTTCTCTTATAACTGCGCGAAAAGCATGTATTCTTGCTTAATACAGCGAAAAAGCTGTTTTAGACCGAAATGAGCTAAATCACAACACATCGGTTTTACAAGTGTTCCTCTGATACGCGTCAAAACTTTCTTTTATAACTGCGCGAAAAGCATGTATTCTTGCTTAATACAGCGAATCAAGCTGTTTTAGACCGAAACGAGCTAAATCACAACACATCGGTATTACAAGTGTTTCACGTGATACTCGTCAAAACTTTTTCTCTTATAACTGCGCGAAAAGCATGTATTCTTGCTTAATACAACGAAACAAGCTGTTTTAGACCGAAACGAGCTAAATCTGAACACATCGGTTTTACAAGTATCCACGTGATACTCGTCAAAACTTTTTCTCTTATAACTGCGCGAAAAGCATGTATTCTTGCTTAATACAGCGAAAAAAGCTGTTTTAGACCGAAATGAGCTAAATCACAACACATCGGTTTTACAAGTGTTCCTCTGATACGCGTCAAAACTTTCTTTTATAACTGCGCGAAAAGCATGTATTCTTGCTTAATACAACGAAACAAGCTGTTTTAGACCGAAACGAGCTAAATCACAACAAATCGGTTTTACAAGTGTCTCTCTAATACGCGTCAAAACTTTTTCTCTTATAACTGCGCGAAAAGCATGTATTCTTGCTTAATACAGCGAAAAAAGCTGTTTTAGACCGAAATGAGCTAAATCACAACACATCGGTTTTACAAGTGTTCCTCTGATACGCGTCAAAACTTTCTTTTATAACTGCGCGAAAAGCATGTATTCTTGCTTAATACAGCGAATCAAGCTGTTTTAGACCGAAACGAGCTAAATCACAACACATCGGTATTACAAGTGTTTCACGTGATACTCGTCAAAACTTTTTCTCTTATAACTGCGCGAAAAGCATGTATTCTTGCTTAATACAACGAAACAAGCTGTTTTAGACCGAAACGAGCTAAATCTGAACACATCGGTTTTACAAGTATCCACGTGATACTCGTCAAAACTTTTTCTCTTATAACTGCGCGAAAAGCATGTATTCTTGCTTAATACAGCGAAAAAAGCTGTTTTAGACCGAAATGAGCTAAATCACAACACATCGGTTTTACAAGTGTTCCTCTGATACGCGTCAAAACTTTCTTTTATAACTGCGCGAAAAGCATGTATTCTTGCTTAATACAGCGAATCAAGCTGTTTTAGACCGAAACGAGCTAAATCACAACACATCGGTATTACAAGTGTTTCACGTGATACTCGTCAAAACTTTTTCTCTTATAACTGCGCGAAAAGCATGTATTCGTGCTTAATACAACGAAACAAGCTGTTTTAGACCGAAACGAGCTAAATCTGAACACATCGGTTTTACAAGTATCCACGTGATACTCGTCAAAACTTTTTCTCTTATAACTGCGCGAAAAGCATGTATTCTTGCTTAATACAACGAAACAAGCTGTTTTAGACCGAAAAGAGCTAAATCACAACACATCGGTTTTACAAGTGTCTCTCTAATACGCGTCAAAACTTTTTCTCTTATAACTGCGCGAAAAGCATGTATTCTTGCTTAATACAACGAAACAAGCTGTTGTAGACCGAAACGAGCTAAATCACAACACATCGGTATTACAAGTATCCACGTGATACTCGTCAAAACTTTTTCTCTTATAACTGCGCGAAAAGCATGTATTCTTGCTTAATACAACGAAACAAGCTGTTTTAGACCGAAACGAGCTAAATCACAACACATCGGTTTTACAAGTGTCTCCCTGATACGCGTCAAAACTTTTTCTTCTATAACTGCGCGTAAAGCATGTATTCGTGCTTAATACAACAAAACAAGCTGTTTTAGACCGAAACGAGCTAAATCTGAACACATCGGTTTTACAAGTGTTCCTCTGATACGCGTCAAAACTTTTTCTCTTATAACTGCGCGAAAAGCATGTATTCTTGCTTAATACAGCGAAACAAGTTGTTTTAGACCGAAACGAGCTAAATCACAACACATCGGTTTTACAAGTGTTCCTCTGATACGCGTCAAAACTTTCTTTTATAACTGCGCGAAAAGCATGTATTCTTGCTTAATACAGCGAATCAAGCTGTTTTAGACCGAAACGAGCTAAATCACAACACATCGGTATTACAAGTGTTTCACGTGATACTCGTCAAAACTTTTTCTCTTATAACTGCGCGAAAAGCATGTATTCTTGCTTAATACAACGAAACAAGCTGTTTTAGACCGAAACGAGCTAAATCTGAACACATCGGTTTTACAAGTATCCACGTGATACTCGTCAAAACTTTTTCTCTTATAACTGCGCGAAAAGCATGTATTCTTGCTTAATACAGCGAAAAAAGCTGTTTTAGACCGAAATGAGCTAAATCACAACACATCGGTTTTACAAGTGTTCCTCTGATACGCGTCAAAACTTTCTTTTATAACTGCGCGAAAAGCATGTATTCTTGCTTAATACAGCGAATCAAGCTGTTTTAGACCGAAACGAGCTAAATCACAACACATCGGTATTACAAGTGTTTCACGTGATACTCGTCAAAACTTTTTCTCTTATAACTGCGCGAAAAGCATGTATTCGTGCTTAATACAACGAAACAAGCTGTTTTAGACCGAAACGAGCTAAATCTGAACACATCGGTTTTACAAGTATCCACGTGATACTCGTCAAAACTTTTTCTCTTATAACTGCGCGAAAAGCATGTATTCTTGCTTAATACAACGAAACAAGCTGTTTTAGACCGAAAAGAGGTAAATCACAACACATCGGTTTTACAAGTGTCTCTCTAATACGCGTCAAAACTTTTTCTCTTATAACTGCGCGAAAAGCATGTATTCTTGCTTAATACAACGAAACAAGCTGTTGTAGACCGAAACGAGCTAAATCACAACACATCGGTATTACAAGTATCCACGTGATACTCGTCAAAACTTTTTCTCTTATAACTGCGCGAAAAGCATGTATTCTTGCTTAATACAACGAAACAAGCTGTTTTAGACCGAAACGAGCTAAATCACAACACATCGGTTTTACAAGTGTCTCCCTGATACGCGTCAAAACTTTTTCTTCTATAACTGCGCGTAAAGCATGTATTCGTGCTTAATACAACAAAACAAGCTGTTTTAGACCGAAACGAGCTAAATCTGAACACATCGGTTTTACAAGTGTTCCTCTGATACGCGTCAAAACTTTTTCTCTTATAACTGCGCGAAAAGCATGTATTCTTGCTTAATACAGCGAAACAAGTTGTTTTAGACCGAAACGAGCTAAATCACAACACATCGGTTTTACAAGTGTTCCTCTGATACGCGTCAAAACTTTTTCTCTTATAACTGCGCGAAAAGCATGTATTCGTGCTTAATACAACGAAACAAGCTGTTTTAGATCAAAACGAGCTAAATCTGAACACATCGGTTTTCCAAGTGTCCATGTGATACGCGTCAAAACTTTTTCCCTTATAACTGCGCGAAAAGCATATATTCGTGCTTAATACAACGAAACAAGCTGTTTTAGTCTGAAAAGAGTTAAATCTGAACACATCGGTTTTACAAGTGTTCCTCTGATACGCGTCAAAACTTTTTCTCTTATAACTGCGCGAAAAGCATGTATTCTTGCTTAATACAACGAAACAAGCTGTTTTAGACCGAAACGAGCCAAATCACAACACATCGGTATTACAAGTGTTCCACGTGATACTCGTCAAAACTTTTTCTCTTATAACTGCGCGAAAAGCATGTATTCGTGCTTAATACAACGAAACAAGCTGTTTTAGACCGAAACGAGCTAAATCTGAACACATCGGTTTTACAAGTGTCCCTGTGACACGCCTTTAAAGCTTTTTCTCTTATCACTGCGCGAAAAGCATGTATTTCTGCTTAATACAGCGAAATAAGCTGTTTTAGACCGAAACGAGCTAAATCACAACACATCGGTTTTACAATTGTTCCTCTGATACGCGTCTAAACTTTTTCTCTTATAACTGCGCGAAAAGCATGTATTCGTGCTTAATACAACGAAACAAGCTGTTTTAGACCGAAACGAGTTAAATCTGAACACATCGGTTTTACAAGTGTCCCTGTGACACGCGTCAAAACTTTTTCTCTTATAACTGCGCGAAAAGCATGTATTCTTGCTTAATACAGCGAAACAAGCTGTTTTAGACCGAAACGAGCTAAATCACAACACATCGGTTTTACAAGTGTTCCTCTGATACGCGTCTAAACTTTTTCTCTTATAACTGCGCGAAAAGCATGTATTCGTGCTAAATACAACGAAACAAGCTGTTTTAGACCGAAACGAGCGAAATCTGAACACATCGGTTTTACAAGTGTCCCTGTGACACGCGTCAAAACTTTTTCTCTTATAACTGCGCGAAAAGCATGTATTCTTGCTTAATACAGCGAAACAAGCTGTTTTAGACCGAAACGAGCTAAATCACAACACATCGGTTTTACAAGTGTTCCTCTGATACGCGTCAAAACTTTTTCTCTTATAACTGCGCGAAAAGCATATATTCGTGCTTAATACAACGAAACAAGCTGTTTTAGTCCGAAAAGAGTTAAATCTGAACACATCGGTTTTACAAGTGTTCCTCTGATACGCGTCAAAACTTTTTCTCTTATAACTGCGCGAAAAGCATGTATTCTTGCCTAATACAACGAAACAAGCTGTTTTAGACCGAAACGAGCCAAATCACAACACATCGGTATTACAAGTGTTCCACGTGATACTAGTCAAAACTTTTTCTCTTATAACTGCGCGAAAAGCATGTATTCGTGCTTAATACAACGAAACAAGCTGTTTTAGACCGAAACGAGCTAAATCTGAACACATCGGTTTTACAAGTGTCCCTGTGACACGCCTTTAAAGCTTTTTCTCTTATCACTGCGCGAAAAGCATGTATTTCTGCTTAATACAGCGAAATAAGCTGTTTTAGACCGAAACGAGCTAAATCACAACACATCGGTTTTACAAGTGTTCCTCTGATACGCGTCAAATTTTTTTCTTTTATAACTGCGCGAAAAGCATGTATTTCTGCTTAATACAGCGAAACAAGCTGTTTTAGACCGAAACGAGCTAAATCTGAACACATCGGTTTTACAATTGTTCCTCTGATACGCGTCAAAACTTTTTCTCTTATAACTGCGCGAAAAGCATGTATTCTTGCTTAATACAGCGAAACAAGCTGTTTTAGACCGAAACGAGCTAAATCACAACACATCGGTTTTACAAGTATTCCTCTGATACGCGTCTAAACTTTTTCTCTTATAACTGCGCGAAAAGCATGTATTCTTGCTTAATACAACGAAACAAGCTGTTTTAGACCGAAACGAGCTAAATCACAACAAATCGGTTTTACAAGTGTCTCTCTAATACGCGTCAAAACTTTTTCTCTTATAACTGCGCGAAAAGCATGTATTCTTGCTTAATACAGCGAAAAAAGCTGTTTTAGACCGAAATGAGCTAAATCACAACACATCGGTTTTACAAGTGTTCCTCTGATACGCGTCAAAACTTTCTTTTATAACTGCGCGAAAAGCATGTATTCTTGCTTAATACAGCGAATCAAGCTGTTTTAGACCGAAACGAGCTAAATCACAACACATCGGTATTACAAGTGTTTCACGTGATACTCGTCAAAACTTTTTCTCTTATAACTGCGCGAAAAGCATGTATTCTTGCTTAATACAACGAAACAAGCTGTTTTAGACCGAAACGAGCTAAATCTGAACACATCGGTTTTACAAGTATCCACGTGATACTCGTCAAAACTTTTTCTCTTATAACTGCGCGAAAAGCATGTATTCTTGCTTAATACAGCGAAAAAAGCTGTTTTAGACCGAAATGAGCTAAATCACAACACATCGGTTTTACAAGTGTTCCTCTGATACGCGTCAAAACTTTCTTTTATAACTGCGCGAAAAGCATGTATTCTTGCTTAATACAGCGAATCAAGCTGTTTTAGACCGAAACGAGCTAAATCACAACACATCGGTATTACAAGTGTTTCACGTGATACTCGTCAAAACTTTTTCTCTTATAACTGCGCGAAAAGCATGTATTCGTGCTTAATACAACGAAACAAGCTGTTTTAGACCGAAACGAGCTAAATCTGAACACATCGGTTTTACAAGTATCCACGTGATACTCGTCAAAACTTTTTCTCTTATAACTGCGCGAAAAGCATGTATTCTTGCTTAATACAACGAAACAAGCTGTTTTAGACCGAAAAGAGCTAAATCACAACACATCGGTTTTACAAGTGTCTCTCTAATACGCGTCAAAACTTTTTCTCTTATAACTGCGCGAAAAGCATGTATTCTTGCTTAATACAACGAAACAAGCTGTTTTAGACCGAAACGAGCTAAATCTGAGCACATCGGTTTTACAAGTGTCCTGTGACACGAGTCAAAACTTTTTCTCTTATAACTGCGCGAAAAGCATGTATTCTTGCTTAATACAACGAAACAAGCTGTTGTAGACCGAAACGAGCTAAATCACAACACATCGGTATTACAAGTATCCACGTGATACTCGTCAAAACTTTTTCTCTTATAACTGCGCGAAAAGCATGTATTCTTGCTTAATACAACGAAACAAGCTGTTTTAGACCGAAACGAGCTAAATCACAACACATCGGTTTTACAAGTGTCTCCTGATACGCGTCAAAACTTTTTCTTCTATAACTGCGCGTAAAGCATGTATTCGTGCTTAATACAACAAAACAAGCTGTTTTAGACCGAAACGAGCTAAATCTGAACACATCGGTTTTACAAGTGTTCCTCTGATACGCGTCAAAACTTTTTCTCTTATAACTGCGCGAAAAGCATGTATTCTTGCTTAATACAGCGAAACAAGCTGTTTTAGACGGAAACGAGCTAAATCACAACACATCGGTTTTACAAGTGTTCCTCTGATACGCGTCAAAACTTTTTCTCTTATAACTGCGCGAAAAGCATGTATTCTTGCTTAATACAACGAAACAAGCTGTTTTAGATCAAAACGAGCTAAATCTGAACACATCGGTTTTCCAAGTGTCCATGTGATACGCGTCAAAACTTTTTCCCTTATAACTGCGCGAAAAGCATATATTCGTGCTTAATACAACGAAACAAGCTGTTTTAGTCCGAAAAGAGTTAAATCTGAACACATCGGTTTTACAAGTGTTCCTCTGATACGCGTCAAAACTTTTTCTCTTATAACTGCGCGAAAAGCATGTATTCTTGCTTAATACAACGAAACAAGCTGTTTAGACCGAAACGAGCGAAATCACAACACATCGGTATTACAAGTGTTCCACGTGATACTCGTCAAAACTTTTTCTCTTATAACTGCGCGAAAAGCATGT
Organism: Amblyomma americanum; assembly: GCF_052857255.1. Taxonomy (NCBI): domain Eukaryota; kingdom Metazoa; phylum Arthropoda; class Arachnida; order Ixodida; family Ixodidae; genus Amblyomma; species Amblyomma americanum. The sequence continues at coordinate 25,325 of NW_027526784.1, read as the reverse complement.
ATTCGTGCTTAATACAACGAAACAAGCTGTTTTAGACCGAAACGAGCTAAATCTGAACACATCGGTTTTACAAGTGTCCCTGTGACACGCCTTTAAAGCTTTTTCTCTTATCACTGCGCGAAAAGCATGTATTTCTGCTTAATACAGCGAAATAAGCTGTTTTAGACCGAAACGAGCTAAATCACAACACATCGGTTTTACAATTGTTCCTCTGATACGCGTCTAAACTTTTTCTCTTATAACTGCGCGAAAAGCATGTATTCGTGCTTAATACAACGAAACAAGCTGTTTTAGACCGAAACGAGTTAAATCTGAACACATCGGTTTTACAAGTGTCCCTGTACACGCGTCAAAACTTTTTCTCTTATAACTGCGCGAAAAGCATGTATTCTTGCTTAATACAGCGAACAAGCTGTTTTAGACCGAAACGAGCTAAATCACAACACATCGGTTTTACAAGTGTTCCTCTGATACGCGTCTAAACTTTTTTCTCTTATAACTGCGCGAAAAGCATGTATTCGTGCTAAATACAACGAAACAAGCTGTTTTAGACCGAAACGAGCGAAATCTGAACACATCGGTTTTACAAGTGTCCCTGTGACACGCGTCAAAACTTTTTCTCTTATAACTGCGCGAAAAGCATGTATTCTTGCTTAATACAGCGAAACAAGCTGTTTTAGACCGAAACGAGCTAAATCACAACACATCGGTTTTACAAGTGTTCCTCTGATACGCGTCAAAACTTTTTCTCTTATAACTGCGCGAAAAGCATGTATTCGTGCTTAATACAACGAAACAAGTTGTTTTAGACCAAAACGAGCTAAATCTGAACACATCGGTTTTACAAGTATCCACGTGATACTCGTCAAAACTTTTTCTCTTATAACTGCGCGAAAAGCATGTATTCTTGATTAATACAACGAAACAAGCTGTTTTAGACCGAAACGAGCTAAATCACAACACATCGGTTTTACAAGTGTCTCTCTAATACGCGTCAAACCTTTTTCTCTATAACCTGCGCGAAAAGCATGTATTCTTGCTTAATACAACGAAACAAGCTGTTTTAGACCGAAACGAGCTAAACCTGAACACATCGGTTTTACAAGTATCCACGTGATACGCGTCAAAACTTTTTCTCTATAACTGCGCGAAAAGCATGTATTCTTGCTTAATACAGCGAAACAAGCTGTTTTAGACCAAACGAGCTAAATCACAACACATCGGTTTTACAAGTGTCTCTCTAATACGCGTCAAAACTTTTTCTCTTATAACTGCGCGAAAAGCATGTATTCTTGCTTAATACAGCGAAAAAAGCTGTTTTAGACCGAAAATGAGCTAAATCACAACACATCGGTTTTACAAGTGTTCCTCTGATACGCGTCAAAACTTTCTTTTATAACTGCGCGAAAAGCATGTATTCTTGCTTAATACAGCGAATCAAGCTGTTTTAGACCGAAACGAGCTAAATCACAACACATCGGTATTACAAGTGTTCACGTGATACTCGTCAAAACTTTTTCTCTTATAACTGCGCGAAAAGCATGTATTCGTGCTTAATACAACGAAACAAGCTGTTTTAGACCGAAACGAGCTAAATCTGAACACATCGGTTTTACAAGTATCCACGTGATACTCGTCAAAACTTTTTCTCTTATAACTGCGCGAAAAGCATGTATTCTTGCTTAATACAACGAAACAAGCTGTTTTAGACCGAAAAGAGCTAAATCACAACACATCGGTTTTACAAGTGTCTCTCTAATACGCGTCAAAACTTTTTCTCTTATAACTGCGCGAAAAGCATGTATTCTTGCTTAATACAACGAAACAAGCTGTTTTAGACCGAAACGAGCTAAATCTGAGCACATCGGTTTTACAAGTGTCCCTGTGACACGCGTCAAAACTTTTTCTCTTATAACTGCGCGAAAAGCATGTATTCTTGCTTATACAACGAAACAAGCTGTTGTAGACCGAAATGAGCTAAATCACAACACATCGGTTTTACAAGTGTTCCTCTGATACGCGTCAAAACTTTTTCTCTTATAACTGCGCGAAAAGCATGTATTCTTGCTTATTACAGAGCAACAAGCTGTTTTAGACCGAAACGAGCTAAATCACAACACATCGGTATTACAAGTATCCACGTGATACTCGTCAAAACTTTTTCTCTTATAACTGCGCGAAAAGCATGTATTCTTGCTTAATACAACGAAACAAGCTGTTTTAGACTGAAACGAGCTAAATCACAACACATCGGTTTTACAAGTGTCTCCCTGATACGCGTCAAAACTTTTTCTTCTATAACTGCGCGTAAAGCATGTATTCGTGCTTAATACAACAAAACAAGCTGTTTTAGACCGAAACGAGCTAAATCTGAACACATCGGTTTTACAAGTGTTCCTCTGATACGCGTCAAAACTTTTTCTCTTATAACTGCGCGAAAAGCATGTATTCTTGCTTAATACAGCGAAACAAGCTGTTTTAGACCGAAACGAGCTAAATCACAACACATCGGTTTTACAAGTGTTCCTCTGATACGCGTCAAAACTTTTTCTCTTATAACTGCGCGAAAAGCATGTATTCGTGCTTAATACAACGAAACAAGCTGTTTTAGATCAAAACGAGCTAAATCTGAACACATCGGTTTTCCAAGTGTCCATGTGATACGCGTCAAAACTTTTTCCCTTATAACTGCGCGAAAAGCATATATTCGTGCTTAATACAACGAAACAAGCTGTTTTAGTCCGAAAAGAGTTAAATCTGAACACATCGGTTTTACAAGTGTTCCTCTGATACGCGTCAAAACTTTTTCTCTTATAACTGCGCGAAAAGCATGTATTCTTGCTTAATACAACGAAACAAGCTGTTTTAGACCGAAACGAGCCAAATCACAACACATCGGTATTAGAAGTGTTCCACGTGATACTCGTCAAAACTTTTTCTCTTATAACTGCGCGAAAAGCTTGTATTCGTGCTTAATACAACGAAACAAGCTGTTTTAGACCGAAACGAGCTAAATCTGAACACATCGGTTTTACAAGTGTCCCTGTGACACGCCTTTAAAGCTTTTTCTCTTATCACTGCGCGAAAAGCATGTATTTCTGCTTAATACAGCGAAACAAGCTGTTTTAGACCGAAACGAGCTAAATCACAACACATCGGTTTTACAAGTGTTCCTCTGATACGCGTCTAAACTTTTTCTCTTATAACTGCGCGAAAAGCATGTATTCGTGCCAAATACAACGAAACAAGCTGTTTTAGACCGAAACGAGCGAAATCTGAACACATCGGTTTTACAAGTGTCCCTGTGACACGCGTCAAAACTTTTTCTCTTATAACTGCGCGAAAAGCATGTATTCTTGCTTAATACAGCGAAACAAGCTGTTTTAGACCGAAACGAGCTAAATCACAACACATCGGTTTTACAAGTGTTCCTCTGATACGCGTCAAAACTTTTTCTCTTATAACTGCGCGAAAAGCATATATTCGTGCTTAATACAACGAAACAAGCTGTTTTAGTCCGAAAAGAGTTAAATCTGAACACATCGGTTTTACAAGTGTTCCTCTGATACGCGTCAAAACTTTTTCTCTTATAACTGCGCGAAAAGCATGTATTCTTGCTTAATACAACGAAACAAGCTGTTTTAGACCGAAACGAGCCAAATCACAACACATCGGTATTACAAGTGTTCCACGTGATACTAGTCAAAACTTTTTCTCTTATAACTGCGCGAAAAGCATGTATTCGTGCTTAATACAACGAAACAAGCTGTTTTATACCGAAACGAGCTAAATCTGAACACATCGGTTTTACAAGTGTCCCTGTGACACGCCTTTAAAGCTTTTTCTCTTATCACTGCGCGAAAAGCATGTATTTCTGCTTAATACAGCGAAATAAGCTGTTTTAGACCGAAACGAGCTAAATCACAACACATCGGTTTTACAAGTGTTCCTCTGATACGCGTCAAATTTTTTTCTCTTATAACTGCGCGAAAAGCATGTATTTCTGCTTAATACAGCGAAACAAGCTGTTTTAGACCGAAACGAGCTAAATCTGAACACATCGGTTTTACAATTGTTCCTCTGATACGCGTCAAAACTTTTTCTCTTATAACTGCGCGAAAAGCATGTATTCTTGCTTAATACAGCGAAACAAGCTGTTTTAGACCGAAACGAGCTAAATCACAACACATCGGTTTTACAAGTATTCCTCTGATACGCGTCTAAACTTTTTCTCTTATAACTGCGCGAAAAGCATGTATTCTTGCTTAATACAACGAAACAAGCTGTTTTAGACCGAAACGAGCTAAATCACAACAAATCGGTTTTACAAGTGTCTCTCTAATACGCGTCAAAACTTTTTCTCTTATAACTGCGCGAAAAGCATGTATTCTTGCTTAATACAGCGAAAAAAGCTGTTTTATACCGAAATGAGCTAAATCACAACACATCGGTTTTACAAGTGTTCCTCTGATACGCGTCAAAACTTTCTTTTATAACTGCGCGAAAAGCATGTATTCTTGCTTAATACAGCGAATCAAGCTGTTTTAGACCGAAACGAGCTAAATCACAACACATCGGTATTACAAGTGTTTCACGTGATACTCGTCAAAACTTTTTCTCTTATAACTGCGCGAAAAGCATGTATTCTTGCTTAATACAACGAAACAAGCTGTTTTAGACCGAAACGAGCTAAATCTGAACACATCGGTTTTACAAGTATCCACGTGATACTCGTCAAAACTTTTTCTCTTATAACTGCGCGAAAAGCATGTATTCTTGCTTAATACAACGAAACAAGCTGTTTTAGACCGAAAAGAGCTAAATCACAACACATCGGTTTTACAAGTGTCTCTCTAATACGCGTCAAAACTTTTTCTCTTATAACTGCGCGAAAAGCATGTATTCTTGCTTAATACAACGAAACAAGCTGTTTTAGACCGAAACGAGCTAAATCTGAGCACATCGATTTTACAAGTGTCCCTGTGACACGCGTCAAAACTTTTTCTCTTATAACTGCGCGAAAAGCATGTATTCTTGCTTAATACAACGAAACAAGCTGTTGTAGACCGAAATGAGCTAAATCACAACACATCGGTTTTACAAGTGTTCCTCTGATACGCGTCAAAACTTTTTCTCTTATAACTGCGCGAAAAGCATGTATTCGTGCTTAATACAACGAAACAAGCTGTTTTAGACAGAAACGAGTTAAATCTGAACACATCGGTTTTACAAGTGTCCCTGTGACACGCGTCAAAACTTTTTCTCTTATAACTGCGCGAAAAGCATGTATTCTTGCTTAATACAGCGAAACAAGCTGTTTTAGACCGAAACGAGCTAAATCACAACACATCGGTTTTACAAGTGTTCCTCTGATACGCGTCTAAACTTTTTCTCTTATAACTGCGCGAAAAGCATGTATTCGTGCTAAATACAACGAAACAAGCTGTTTTAGACCGAAACGAGCGAAATCTGAACAAATCGGTTTTACAAGTGTCCCTGTGACACGCGTCAAAACTTTTTCTCTTATAACTGCGCGAAAAGCATGTATTCTTGCTTAATACAGCGAAACAAGCTGTTTTAGACCTAAACGAGCTAAATCACAACACATCGGTTTTACAAGTGTTCCTCTGATACGCGTCAAAACTTTTTCTCTTATAACTGCGCGAAAAGCATGTATTCGTGCTTAATACAACGGAACAAGTTGTTTTAGACCAAAACGAGCTAAATCTGAACACATCGGTTTTACAAGTATCCACGTGATACTCGTCAAAACTTTTTCTCTTATAACTGCGCGAAAAGCATGTATTCTTGCTTAATACAACGAAACAAGCTGTTTTAGACCGAAACGAGCTAAATCACAACACATCAGTTTTACAAGTGTCTCTCTAATACGCGCCAAAACTTTTTCTCTTATAACTGCGCGAAAAGCATGTATTCTTGCTTAATACAACGAAACAAGCTGTTTTAGACCGAAACGAGCTAAACCTGAACACATCGGTTTTACAAGTATCCACGTGATACGCGTCAAAACTTTTTCTCTTATAACTGCGCGAAAAGCATGTATTCTTGCTTAATACAGCGAAACAAGCTGTTTTAGACCAAAACGAGCTAAATCACAACACATCGGTTTTACAAGTGTTCCTCTGATACGCGTCAAATTTTTTTCTCTTATAACTGCGCGAAAAGCATGTATTTCTGCTTAACACAGCGAAACAAGCTGTTTTAGACCGAAACAAGCTAAATCACAACACATCGGTTTTACAATTGTTCCTCTGATACGCGTCTAAACTTTTTCTCTTATCACTGCGCGAAAAGCATGTATTCGTGCTTAATACAGCGAAACAAGCTGTTTTAGACCGAAACGAGCTAAATCACAACACATCGGTTTTACAAGTGTTCCTCTGATACGCGTCAAAACTTTTTCTCTTATAACTGCGCGAAAAGCATGTATTCGTGCTTAATACAACGAAACAAGCTGTTTTAGACCAAAACGAGCTAAATCTGAACACATCGGTTTTCCAAGTGTCCATGTGATACGCGTCAAAACTTTTTCCCTTATAACTGCGCGAAAAGCATATATTCGTGCTTAATACAACGAAACAAGCTGTTTTAGTCCGAAAAGAGTTAAATCTGAACACATCGGTTTTACAAGTGTTCCTCTGATACGCGTCAAAACTTTTTCGCTTATAACTGCGCGAAAAGCATGTATTCTTGCTTAATACAACGAAACAAGCTGTTTTAGACCGAAACGAGCCAAATCACAACACATCGGTATTACAAGTGTTCCACGTGATACTCGTCAAAACTTTTTCTCTTATAACTGCGTGAAAAGCATGTATTCGTGCTTAATACAACGAAACAAGCTGTTTTAGACCGAAACGAGCTAAATCTGAACACATCGGTTTTACAAGTGTTTCTGTGACACGCCTTTAAAGCTTTTTCTCTTATCACTGCGCGAAAAGCATGTATTTCTGCTTAATACAGCGAAATAAGCTCTTTTAGACCGAAACGAGCTAAATCACAACACATCGGTTTTACAATTGTTCCTCTGATACGCGTCTAAACTTTTTCTCTTATAACTGCGCGAAAAGCATGTATTCTTGCTTAATACAGCGAAACAAGCTGTTTTAGACCAAAACGAGCTAAATCACAACACATCGGTTTTACAAGTGTTCCTCTGATACGCGTCAAATTTTTTTCTCTTATAACTGCGCGAAAAGCATGTATTCTTGCTTAATACAGCGAAACAAGCTGTTTTAGACCGAAACGAGCTAAATCACAACACATCGGTTTTACAAGTTTTCCTCTGATACGCGTCAAAACTTTTTCTCTTATAACGGCGCGAAAAGCATGTATTCTTGCTTAATACAGCGAAACAAGCTGTTTTAGACCGAAACGAGCTAAATCACAACACATCGGTATTACAAGTGTTCCACGTGATACTCGTCAAAACTTTTTCTCTTTTAACTGCGCGAAAAGCATGTATTCGTGCTTAATACAACGAAACAAGCTGTTTTAGACCGAAACGAGCTAAATCTGAACACATCGGTTTTACAAGTATCCACGTGATACTCGTCAAAACTTTTTCTCTTATAACTGCGCGAAAAGCATGTATTCTTGCATAATACAACGAAACAAGCTGTTTTAGACCGAAACGAGCTAAATCACAACACATCGGTTTTACAAGTGTCTGATACGCGTCAAAACTTTTTCTTCTATAACTGCGCGTAAAGCATGTATTCGTGCTTAATACAACGAAACAAGTTGTTTTAGACCGAAACGAGCTAAATCACAACACATCGGTTTTACAAGTGTCTCTCTAATACGCGTCAAAATTTTTTCTCTTATAACTGCGCGAAAAGCATGTATTCTTGCTTAATACAACGAAACAAGCTGTTTTAGACCGAAACGAGCTAAATCTGAACACATCGGTATTACAAGTGTTCCTCTGATACGCGTCAAAACTTTTTTCTCTTATAACTGCGCGAAAAGCATGTATTCTTGCTTAGTCCAACGAAACAAGCTGTTTTAGACCGAAACAAGGTAAATCTGAACACAACGGTTTTACAAGTGTCCTTGTGACATGCCTTTAAAACTTTTTCTCTTATAACTGCGCGAAAAGCATGTATTCCTGCTTAATACAGCGAAACAAGCTGTTTTAGACCAAAACGAGCTAAATCACAACACATCGATTTTACAAGTGTTCCTCTAATACGCGTCAAATTTTTTTATCTTATAACTGCGCGAAAAGCATGCATTCTTGCTTAATACAGCGAAACAAGCTGTTTTAGACCGAAACGAGCTAAATCACAACACATCGCTTTTACAAGTGTTCCTCTGATACGCGTCAACTCTTTTTTCTCTTATAGCTGCGCGAAAAGCATGTATTCGTGCTTAGTCCAACGAAACAAGCTGTTTTAGACCGAAACAAGGTAAATCTGAACACAACGGTTTTACAAGTGTCCTTGTGACATGCCTTTAAAACTTTTTCTCTTATAACTGCGCGAAAAGCATGTATTCCTGCTTAATACAGCGAAACAAGCTGTTTTAGACCGAAATGAGCTAAATCACAACACATCGGTTTTACAAGTGTTCCTCTGATACGCGTCAAAACTTTCTTTTATAACTGCGCGAAAAGCACGTATTCTTGCTTAATACAGCGAATCAAGCTGTTTTAGACCGAAACGAGCTAAATCACAACACATCGGTATTACAAGTGTTTCACGTGATACTCGTCAAAACTTTTTCTCTTATAACTGCGCGAAAAGCATGTATTCGTGCTTAATACAACGAAACAAGCTGTTTTAGACCGAAACGAGCTAAATCTGAACACATCGGTTTTACAAGTATCCACGTGATACTCGTCAAAACTTTTTCTCTTATAACTGCGCGAAAAGCATGTATTCTTGCTTAATACAACGAAACAAGCTGTTTTAGACCGAAAAGAGCTAAATCACAACACATCGGTTTTACAAGTGTCTCTCTAATACGCGTCAAAACTTTTTCTCTTATAACTGCGCGAAAAGCATGTATTCTTGCTTAATACAACGAAACAAGCTGTTTTAGACCGAAACGAGCTAAATCTGAGCACATCGGTTTTACAAGTGTCCCTGTGACACGCGTCAAAACTTTTTCTCTTATAACTGCGCGAAAAGCATGTATTCTTGCTTAATACAACGAAACAAGCTGTTGTAGACCGAAATGAGCTAAATCACAACACATCGGTTTTACAAGTGTTCCTCTGATACGCGTCAAAACTTTTTCTCTTATAACTGCGCGAAAAGCATGTATTCTTGCTTATTACAGCGCAACAAGCTGTTTTAGACCGAAACGAGCTAAATCACAACACATCGGTATTACAAGTATCCACGTGATACTCGTCAAAACTTTTTCTCTTATAACTGCGCGAAAAGCATGTATTCTTGCTTAATACAGCGAAACAAGCTGTTTTAGACCAAAACGAGCTAAATCACAACACATCGGTTTTACAAGTGTTCCTCTGATACGCGTCAAATTTTTTTCTCTTATAACTGCGCGAAAAGCATGTATTCTTGCTTAATACAGCGAAACAAGCTGTTTTAGACCGAAACGAGCTAAATCACAACACATCGGTTTTACAAGTGTTCGTCTGATACGCGTCAACTCTTTTTTCTCTTATAGCTGCGCGAAAAGCATGTATTCTTGCTTAATACAGCGAAACAAGCTGTTTTAGACCGAAACGAGCTAAATCACAACACATCGGTATTACAAGTGCTCCACGTGATACTCGTCAAAACTTTTTCTCTTATAACTGCGCGAAAAGCATGTATTCTTGCTTAATACTACGAAACAAGCTGTTTTACACCGAAACGAGCTAAATCACAACACATCGGTTTTACAAGTTTTCCTCTGATACGCGTCAAAACGTTTTCTCTTATAACGGCGCGAAAAGCATGTATTCTTGCTTAATACAGCGAAACAAGCTGTTTTAGACCGAAACGAGCTAAATCACAACACATCGGTATTACAAGTGTTCCACGTGATACTCGTCAAAACTTTTTCTCTTTTAACTGCGCGAAAAGCATGTATTCGTGCTTAATACAACGAAACAAGCTGTTTTAGACCGAAACGAGCTAAATCTGGACACATCGGTTTTACAAGTATCCACGTGATACTCGTCAAAACTTTTTCTCTTATAACTGCGCGAAAAGCATGTATTCTTGCCTAAGACAACGAAACAAGTTGTTTTAGACCGAAACGAGCTAAATCACAACACATCGGTTTTACAAGTGTCTCTCTAATACGCGTCAAAACTTTTTCTCTTATAACTGCGCGAAAAGCATGTATTCTTGCTTAATACAACGAAACAAGCTGTTTTAGACCGAAACGAGCTAAATCACAACACATCGGTTTTACAAGTGTCTCTCTAATACGCGTCAAAATTTTTTCTCTTATACTGCGCGAAAAGCATGTATTCTTGCTTAATACAACGAAACAAGCTGTTTTAGACCGAAACGAGCTAAATCTGAACACATCGGTATTACAAGTGTTCCTCTGATACGCGTCAAAACTTTTTTCTCTTATAACTGCGCGAAAAGCATGTATTCTTGCTTAGTCCAACGAAACAAGCTGTTTTAGACCGAAACAAGGTAAATCTGAACACAACGGTTTTACAAGTGTCCTTGTGACATGCCTTTGAAACTTTTTCTCTTATAACTGCGCGAAAAGCATGTATTCCTGCTTAATACAGCGAAACAAGCTGTTTTAGACCAAAACGAGCTAAATCACAACACATCGATTTTACAAGTGTTCCTCTGATACGCGTCAAAATTTTTTCTCTTATAACTGCGCGAAAAGCATGTATTCTTGCTTAATACAGCGAAACAAGCTGTTTTAGACCGAAATGAGCTAAATCACAACACATCGGTTTTACAAGTGTTCCTCTGATACGCGTCAAAACTTTCTTTTATAACTGCGCGAAAAGCATGTATTCTTGCTTAATACAGCGAATCAAGCTGTTTTAGACCGAAACGAGCTAAATCACAACACATCGGTATTACAAGTGTTTCACGTGATACTCGTAAAAACTTTTTCTCTTATAACTGCGCGAAAAGCATGTATTCGTGCTTAATACAACGAAACAAGTTGTTTTAGACCGAAACGAGCCAAATCACAACACATCGGTATTACAAGTGTTCCACGTGATACTCGTCAAAACTTTTTCTCTTATAACTGCGTGAAAAGCATGTATTCGTGCTTAATACAACGAAACAAGCTGTTTTAGACCGAAACGAGCCAAATCTGAACACATCGGTTTTACAAGTGTCCCTGTGACACGCCTTTAAAGCTTTTTCTCTTATCACTGCGCGAAAAGCATGTATTTCTGCTTAATACAGCGAAATAAGCTCTTTTAGACCGAAACGAGCTAAATCACAACACATCGGTTTTACAATTGTTCCTCTGATACGCGTCTAAACTTTTTCTCTTATAACTGCGCGAAAAGCATGTATTCTTGCTTAATACAGCGAAACAAGCTGTTTTAGACCAAAACGAGCTAAATCACAACACATCGGTTTTACAAGTGTTCCTCTGATACGCGTCAAATTTTTTTCTCTTATAACTGCGCGAAAAGCATGTATTCTTGCTTAATACAGCGAAACAAGCTGTTTTAGACCGAAACGAGCTAAATCACAACACATCGGTTTTACAAGTTTTCCTCTGATACGCGTCAAAACTTTTTCTCTTATAACGGCGCGAAAAGCATGTATTCTTGCTTAATACAGCGAAACAAGCTGTTTTAGACCGAAACGAGCTAAATCACAACACATCGGTATTACAAGTGTTCCACGTGATACTCGTCAAAACTTTTTCTCTTTTAACTGCGCGAAAAGCATGTATTCGTGCTTAATACAACGAAACAAGCTGTTTTAGACCGAAACGAGCTAAATCTGAACACATCGGTTTTACAAGTATCCACGTGATACTCGTCAAAACTTTTTCTCTTATAACTGCGCGAAAAGCATGTATTCTTGCTTAATACAACGAAACAAGCTGTTTTAGACCGAAACGAGCTAAATCACAACACATCGGTTTTACAAGTGTCTGATACGCGTCAAAACTTTTTCTTCTATAACTGCGCGTAAAGCATGTATTCGTGCTTAATACAACGAAACAAGTTGTTTTAGACCGAAACGAGCTAAATCACAACACATCGGTTTTACAAGTGTTCCTCTGATACGCGTCAAAACTTTTTCTCTGATAACTGCGCGAAAAGCATGTATTCGTGCTTAATACAACGAAACAAGCTGTTTTAGACCAAAACGAGCTAAATCTGAACACATCGGTTTTACAAGTATCCACGTGATACTCGTCAAAACTTTTTCTCTTATAACTGCGCGAAAAGCATGTATTCTTGCCTAAGACAACGAAACAAGTTTTTTTAGACCGAAACGAGCTAAATCACAACACATCGGTTTTACAAGTGTCTCTCTAATACGCGTCAAAACTTTTTCTCTTATAACTGCGCGAAAAGCATGTATTCTTGCTTAATACAACGAAACAAGCTGTTTTAGACCGAAACGAGCTAAATCACAACACATCGGTTTTACAAGTGTCTCTCTAATACGCGTCAAAATTTTTTCTCTTATAACTGCGCGAAAAGCATGTATTCTTGCTTAATACAACGAAACAAGCTGTTTTCGACCGAAACGAGCTAAATCTGAACACATCGGTATTACAAGTGTTCCTCTGATACGCGTCAAAACTTTTTTCTCTTATAACTGCGCGAAAAGCATGTATTCTTGCTTAGTCCAACGAAACAAGCTGTTTTAGACCGAAACAAGGTAAATCTGAACACAACGGTTTTACAAGTGTCCTTGTGACATGCCTTTAAAACTTTTTCTCTTATAACTGCGCGAAAAGCATGTATTCCTGCTTAATACAGCGAAACAAGCTGTTTTAGACCAAAACGAGCTAAATCACAACACATCGATTTTACAAGTGTTCCTCTGATACGCGTCAAATTTTTTTATCTTATAACTGCGCGAAAAGCATGCATTCTTGCTTAATACAGCGAAACAAGCTGTTTTAGACCGAAACGAGCTAAATCACAACACATCGCTTTTACAAGTGTTCCTCTGATACGCGTCAACTCTTTTTTCTCTTATAGCTGCGCGAAAAGCATGTATTCGTGCTTAGTCCAACGAAACAAGCTGTTTTAGACCGAAACAAGGTAAATCTGAACACAACGGTTTTACAAGTGTCCTTGTGACATGCCTTTAAAACTTTTTCTCTTATAACTGCGCGAAAAGCATGTATTCCTGCTTAATACAGCGAAACAAGCTGTTTTAGACCGAAACGAGCTAAATCACAACAAATCGGTTTTACAAGTGTCTCTCTAATACGCGTCAAAACTTTTTCTCTTATAACTGCGCGAAAAGCATGTATTCTTGCTTAATACAGCGAAAAAAGCTGTTTTAGACCGAAATGAGCTAAATCACAACACATCGGTTTTACAAGTGTTCCTCTGATACGCGTCAAAACTTTCTTTTATAACAGCGCGAAAAGCACGTATTCTTGCTTAATACAGCGAATCAAGCTGTTTTAGACCGAAACGAGCTAAATCACAACACATCGGTATTACAAGTGTTTCACGTGATACTCGTCAAAACTTTTTCTCTTATAACTGCGCGAAAAGCATGTATTCGTGCTTAATACAACGAAACAAGCTGTTTTAGACCGAAACGAGCTAAATCTGAACACATCGGTTTTACAAGTATCCACGTGATACTCGTCAAAACTTTTTCTCTTATAACTGCGCGAAAAGCATGTATTCTTGCTTAATACAACGAAACAAGCTGTTTTAGACCGAAAAGAGCTAAATCACAACACATCGGTTTTACAAGTGTCTCTCTAATACGCGTCAAAACTTTTTCTCTTATAACTGCGCGAAAAGCATGTATTCTTGCTTAATACAACGAAACAAGCTGTTTTAGACCGAAACGAGCTAAATCTGAGCACATCGGTTTTACAAGTGTCCCTGTGACACGCGTCAAAACTTTTTCTCTTATAACTGCGCGAAAAGCATGTATTCTTGCTTAATACAACGAAACAAGCTGTTGTAGACCGAAATGAGCTAAATCACAACACATCGGTTTTACAAGTGTTCCTCTGATACGCGTCAAAACTTTTTCTCTTATAACTGTGCGAAAAGCATGTATTCTTGCTTATTACAGCGCAACAAGCTGTTTTAGACCGAAACGAGCTAAATCACAACACATCGGTATTACAAGTATCCACGTGATACTCGTCAAAACTTTTTCTCTTATAACTGCGCGAAAAGCATGTATTCTTGCTTAATACAACGAAACAAGCTGTTTTAGAGCGAAACGAGCGAAATCTGAACACATCGGTTTTACAAGTGTCCCTGTGACACGCGTCAAAACTTTTTCTCTTATAACTGCGCGAAAAGCATGTATTCTTGCTTAATACAGCGAAACAAGCTGTTTTAGACCGAAACGAGTAAAATCACAACAAATCGGTTTTACAAGTGTTCCTCTGATACGCGTCAAAACTTTTTCTCTTATAACTGCGCGAAAAGCATGTATTCGTGCTTAATACAACGAAACAAGCTGTTTTAGACCAAAACGAGCTAAACCTGAACACATCGGTTTTACAAGTATCCACGTGATACGCGTCAAAACTTTTTCTCTTATAACTGCGCGAAAAGCATGTATTCTTGCTTAATACAGCGAAACAAGCTGTTTTAGACCAAAACGAGCTAAATCACAACACATCGGTTTTACAAGTGTTCCTCTGATACGCGTCAAATTTTTTTCTCTTATAACTGCGCGAAAAGCATGTATTCTTGCTTAATACAGCGAAACAAGCTGTTTTAGACCGAAACGAGCTAAATCACAACACATCGGTTTTACAAGTGTTCCTCTGATACGCGTCAACTCTTTTTTCTCTTATAGCTGCGCGAAAAGCATGTATTCTTGCTTAATACAGCGAAACAAGCTGTTTTAGACCGAAACGAGCTAAATCACAACACATCGGTATTACAAGTGTTCCACGTGATACTCGTCAAAACTTTTTCTCTTATAACTGCGCGAAAAGCATGTATTCTTGCTTAATACTACGAAACAAGCTGTTTTACACCGAAACGAGCTAAATCTGAACACATCGGTTTTACAAGTATCCACGTGATACTCGTCAAAACTTTTTCTCTTATAACTGCGCGAAAAGCATGTATTCTTGCTTAATACAACGAAACAAGCTGTTTTAGACCGAAACGAGCTAAATCACAACACATTGGTTTTACAAGTGTCTGATACGCGTCAAAACTTTTTCTTCTATAACTGCGCGTAAAGCATGTATTCGTGCTTAATACAACGAAACAAGTTGTTTTAGACCGAAACGAGCTAAATCACAACACATCGGTTTTACAAGTGTTCCTCTGATACGCGTCAAAACTTTTTCTCTGATAACTGCGCGAAAAGCATGTATTCGTGCTTAATACAACGAAACAAGCTGTTTTAGACCAAAACGAGCTAAATCTGAACACATCGGTTTTACAAGTATCCACGTGATATTCGTCAAAACTTTTTCTCTTATAACTGCGCGAAAAGCATGTATTCTTGCCTAAGACAACGAAACAAGTTTTTTTAGACCGAAACGAGCTAAATCACAACACATCGGTTTTACAAGTGTCTCTCTAATACGCGTCAAAACTTTTTCTCTTATAACTGCGCGAAAAGCATGTATTCTTGCTTAATACAACGAAACAAGCTGTTTTCGACCGAAACGAGCTAAATCTGAACACATCGGTATTACAAGTGTTCCTCTGATACGCGTCAAAACTTTTTTCTCTTATAACTGCGCGAAAAGCATGTATTCTTGCTTAGTCCAACGAAACAAGCTGTTTTAGACCGAAACAAGGTAAATCTGAACACAACGGTTTTACAAGTGTCCTTGTGACATGCCTTTAAAACTTTTTCTCTTATAACTGCGCGAAAAGCATGTATTCCTGCTTAATACAGCGAAACAAGCTGTTTTAGACCAAAACGAGCTAAATCACAACACATCGATTTTACAAGTGTTCCTCTGATACGCGTCAAATTTTTTTATCTTATAACTGCGCGAAAAGCATGCATTCTTGCTTAATACAGCGAAACAAGCTGTTTTAGACCGAAACGAGCTAAATCACAACACATAGCTTTTACAAGTGTTCCTCTGATACGCGTCAACTCTTTTTTCTCTTATAGCTGCGCGAAAAGCATGTATTCGTGCTTAGTCCAACGAAACAAGCTGTTTTAGACCGAAACAAGGTAAATCTGAACACAACGGTTTTACAAGTGTCCTTGTGACATGCCTTTAAAACTTTTTCTCTTATAACTGCGCGAAAAGCATGTATTCCTGCTTAATACAGCGAAACAAGCTGTTTTAGACCGAAACGAGCTAAATCACAACAAATCGGTTTTACAAGTGTCTCTCTAATACGCGTCAAAACTTTTTCTCTTATAACTGCGCGAAAAGCATGTATTCTTGCTTAATACAGCGAAAAAAGCTGTTTTAGACCGAAATGAGCTAAATCACAACACATCGGTTTTACAAGTGTTCCTCTGATACGCGTCAAAACTTTTTCTCTTATAACTGCGCGAAAAGCATGTATTCGTGCTTAATACAACGAAACAAGCTGTTTTAGACCGAAACGAGCTAAATCTGAACACATCGGTTTTACAAGTATCCACGTGATACTCGTCAAAACTTTTTCTCTTATAACTGCGCGAAAAGCATGTATTCTTGCTTAATACAACGAAACAAGCTGTTTTAGACCGAAAAGAGCTAAATCACAACACATCGGTTTTACAAGTGTCTCTCTAATACGCGTCAAAACTTTTTCTCTTATAACTGCGCGAAAAGCATGTATTCTTGCTTAATACAACGAAACAAGCTGTTTTAGACCGAAACGAGCTAAATCTGAGCACATCGGTTTTACAAGTGTCCCTGTGACACGCGTCAAAACTTTTTCTCTTATAACTGCGCGAAAAGCATGTATTCTTGCTTAATACAACGAAACAAGCTGTTGTAGACCGAAATGAGCTAAATCACAACACATCGGTTTTACAAGTGTTCCTCTGATACGCGTCAAAACTTTTTCTTCTATAACTGCGCGTAAAGCATGTATTCGTGCTTAATACAACGAAACAAGTTGTTTTAGACCGAAACGAGCTAAATCACAACACATCGGTTTTACAAGTGTTCCTCTGATACGCGTCAAAACTTTTTCTCTGATAACTGCGCGAAAAGCATGTATTCGTGCTTAATACAACGAAACAAGCTGTTTTAGACCAAAACGAGCTAAATCTGAACACATCGGTTTTACAAGTATCCACGTGATATTCGTCAAAACTTTTTCTCTTATAACTGCGCGAAAAGCATGTATTCTTGCCTAAGACAACGAAACAAGTTTTTTTAGACCGAAACGAGCTAAATCACAACACATCGGTTTTACAAGTGTCTCTCTAATACGCGTCAAAACTTTTTCTCTTATAACTGCGCGAAAAGCATGTATTCTTGCTTAATACAACGAAACAAGCTGTTTTCGACCGAAACGAGCTAAATCTGAACACATCGGTATTACAAGTGTTCCTCTGATACGCGTCAAAACTTTTTTCTCTTGTAACTGCGCGAAAAGCATGTATTCTTGCTTAGTCCAACGAAACAAGCTGTTTTAGACCGAAACAAGGTAAATCTGAACACAACGGTTTTACAAGTGTCCTTGTGACATGCCTTTAAAACTTTTTCTCTTATAACTGCGCGAAAAGCATGTATTCCTGCTTAATACAGCGAAACAAGCTGTTTTAGACCAAAACGAGCTAAATCACAACACATCGATTTTACAAGTGTTCCTCTGATACGCGTCAAATTTTTTTATCTTATAACTGCGCGAAAAGCATGCATTCTTGCTTAATACAGCGAAACAAGCTGTTTTAGACCGAAACGAGCTAAATCACAACACATAGCTTTTACAAGTGTTCCTCTGATACGCGTCAACTCTTTTTTCTCTTATAGCTGCGCGAAAAGCATGTATTCGTGCTTAGTCCAACGAAACAAGCTGTTTTAGACCGAAACAAGGTAAATCTGAACACAACGGTTTTACAAGTGTCCTTGTGACATGCCTTTAAAACTTTTTCTCTTATAACTGCGCGAAAAGCATGTATTCCTGCTTAATACAGCGAAACAAGCTGTTTTAGACCGAAACGAGCTAAATCACAACAAATCGGTTTTACAAGTGTCTCTCTAATACGCGTCAAAACTTTTTCTCTTATAACTGCGCGAAAAGCATGTATTCTTGCTTAATACAGCGAAAAAAGCTGTTTTAGACCGAAATGAGCTAAATCACAACACATCGGTTTTACAAGTGTTCCTCTGATACGCGTCAAAACTTTTTCTCTTATAACTGCGCGAAAAGCATGTATTCGTGCTTAATACAACGAAACAAGCTGTTTTAGACCGAAACGAGCTAAATCTGAACACATCGGTTTTACAAGTATCCACGTGATACTCGTCAAAACTTTTTCTCTTATAACTGCGCGAAAAGCATGTATTCTTGCTTAATACAACGAAACAAGCTGTTTTAGACCGAAAAGAGCTAAATCACAACACATCGGTTTTACAAGTGTCTCTCTAATACGCGTCAAAACTTTTTCTCTTATAACTGCGCGAAAAGCATGTATTCTTGCTTAATACAACGAAACAAGCTGTTTTAGACCGAAACGAGCTAAATCTGAGCACATCGGTTTTACAAGTGTCCCTGTGACACGCGTCAAAACTTTTTCTCTTATAACTGCGCGAAAAGCATGTATTCTTGCTTAATACAACGAAACAAGCTGTTGTAGACCGAAATGAGCTAAATCACAACACATCGGTTTTACAAGTGTTCCTCTGATACGCGTCAAAACTTTTTCTCTTATAACTGTGCGAAAAGCATGTATTCTTGCTTATTACAGCGCAACAAGCTGTTTTAGACCGAAACGAGCTAAATCACAACACATCGGTATTACAAGTATCCACGTGATACTCGTCAAAACTTTTTCTCTTATAACTGCGCGAAAAGCATGTATTCTTGCTTAATACAACGAAACAAGCTGTTTTAGAGCGAAACGAGCGAAATCTGAACACATCGGTTTTACAAGTGTCCCTGTGACACGCGTCAAAACTTTTTCTCTTATAACTGCGCGAAAAGCATGTATTCTTGCTTAATACAGCGAAACAAGCTGTTTTAGACCGAAACGAGTAAAATCACAACACATCGGTTTTACAAGTGTTCCTCTGATACGCGTCAAAACTTTTTCTCTTATAACTGCGCGAAAAGCATGTATTCGTGCTTAATACAACGAAACAAGCTGTTTTAGACCAAAACGAGCTAAACCTGAACACATCGGTTTTACAAGTATCCACGTGATACGCGTCAAAACTTTTTCTCTTATAACTGCGCGAAAAGCATGTATTCTTGCTTAATACAGCGAAACAAGCTGTTTTAGACCAAAACGAGCTAAATCACAACACATCGGTTTTACAAGTGTTCCTCTGATACGCGTCAAATTTTTTTCTCTTATAACTGCGCGAAAAGCATGTATTCTTGCTTAATACAGCGAAACAAGCTGTTTTAGACCGAAACGAGCTAAATCACAACACATCGGTTTTACAAGTGTTCCTCTGATACGCGTCAACTCTTTTTTCTCTTATAGCTGCGCGAAAAGCATGTATTCTTGCTTAATACAGCGAAACAAGCTGTTTTAGACCGAAACGAGCTAAATCACAACACATCGGTATTACAAGTGTTCCACGTGATACTCGTCAAAACTTTTTCTCTTATAACTGCGCGAAAAGCATGTATTCTTGCTTAATACTACGAAACAAGCTGTTTTACACCGAAACGAGCTAAATCACAACACATCGGTTTTACAAGTTTTCCTCTGATACGCGTCAAAACTTTTTCTCTTATAACGGCGCGAAAAGCATGTATTCTTGCTTAATACAGCGAAACAAGCTGTTTTAGACCGAAACGAGCTAAATCACAACACATCGGTATTACAAGTGTTCCACGTGATACTCGTCAAAACTTTTTCTCTTTTAACTGCGCGAAAAGCATGTATTCGTGCTTAATACAACGAAACAAGCTGTTTTAGACCGAAACGAGCTAAATCTGGACACATCGGTTTTACAAGTATCCACGTGATACTCGTCAAAACTTTTTCTCTTATAACTGCGCGAAAAGCATGTATTCTTGCCTAAGACAACGAAACAAGTTGTTTTAGACCGAAACGAGCTAAATCACAACACATCGGTTTTACAAGTGTCTCTCTAATACGCGTCAAAACTTTTTCTCTTATAACTGCGCGAAAAGCATGTATTCTTGCTTAATACAACGAAACAAGCTGTTTTAGACCGAAACGAGCTAAATCACAACACATCGGTTTTACAAGTGTCTCTCTAATACGCGTCAAAATTTTTTCTCTTATAACTGCGCGAAAAGCATGTATTCTTGCTTAATACAACGAAACAAGCTGTTTTAGACCGAAACGAGCTAAATCTGAACACATCGGTATTACAAGTGTTCCTCTGATACGCGTCAAAACTTTTTTCTCTTATAACTGCGCGAAAAGCATGTATTCTTGCTTAGTCCAACGAAACAAGCTGTTTTAGACCGAAACAAGGTAAATCTGAACACAACGGTTTTACAAGTGTCCTTGTGACATGCCTTTGAAACTTTTTCTCTTATAACTGCGCGAAAAGCATGTATTCCTGCTTAATACAGCGAAACAAGCTGTTTTAGACCAAAACGAGCTAAATCACAACACATCGATTTTACAAGTGTTCCTCTGATACGCGTCAAAACTTTCTTTTATAACTGCGCGAAAAGCATGTATTCTTGCTTAATACAGCGAATCAAGCTGTTTTAGACCGAAACGAGCTAAATCACAACACATCGGTATTACAAGTGTTTCACGTGATACTCGTCAAAACTTTTTCTCTTATAACTGCGCGAAAAGCATGTATTCGTGCTTATTACAACGAAACAAGCTGTTTTAGACCGAAACGAGCTAAATCTGAACACATCGGTTTTACAAGTATCCACGTGATACTCGTCAAAACTTTTTCTCTTATAACTGCGCGAAAAGCATGTATTCTTGCTTAATACAGCGAAACAAGCTGTTTTAGACCGAAAAGAGCTAAATCACAACACATCGGTTTTACAAGTGTCTCTCTAATACGCGTCAAAACTTTTTCTCTTATAACTGCGCGAAAAGCATGTATTCTTGCTTAATACAACGAAACAAGCTGTTTTAGACCGAAACGAGCTAAATCTGAGCACATCGGTTTTACAAGTGTCCCTGTGACACGCGTCAAAACTTTTTCTCTTATAACTGCGCGAAAAGCATGTATTCTTGCTTAATACAGCGAAACAAGCTGTTTTAGACCGAAATGAGCTAAATCACAACACATCGGTTTTACAAGTGTTCCTCTGATACGCGTCAAAACTTTTTCTCTTATAACTGCGCGAAAAGCATGTATTCTTGCTTAATACAGCGAAACAAGCTGTTTTAGACCGAAACGAGCTAAATCACAACACATCGGTATACAAGTGTTCCACGTGATACTCGTCAAAACTTTTTCTCTTATAACTGCGCGAAAAGCATGTATTCTTGCTTAATACTACGAAACAAGCTGTTTTACACCGAAACGAGCTAAATCACAACACATCGGTTTTACAAGTTTTCCTCTGATACGCGTCAAAACTTTTTCTCTTATAACGGCGCGAAAAGCATGTATTCTTGCTTAATACAGCGAAACAAGCTGTTTTAGACCGAAACGAGCTAAATCTGAACACATCGGTTTTACAAGTGTTCCTCTGATACGCGTCAAAACTTTTTCTCTTATAACTGCGCGAAAAGCATGTATCTTGCTTAATACAGCGAAACAAGCTGTTTTAGACCGAAACGAGCTAAATCACAACACATCGGTTCTACAAGTGTTCCTCTGATACGCGTCAAAACTTTTTCTCTTATAACTGCGCGAAAAGCATCTATTCTTGCTTAATACAGCGAAACAAGCTGTTTTAGACCGAAACGAGCTAAATCACAACACATCGGTTTTACAAGTGTTCCTCTGATACGCGTCAATTCTTTTTTCTCTTATAGCTGCGCGAAAAGCATGTATTCTTGCTTAATACAGCGAAACAAGCTGTTTTAGACCGAAACGAGCTAAATCACAACACATCGGTATTACAAGTGCTCCACGTGATACTCGTCAAAACTTTTTCTCTTATAACTGCGCGAAAAGCCTGTATTCTTGCTTAATACTACGAAACAAGCTGTTTTACACCGAAACGAGCTAAATCACAACACATCGGTTTTACAAGTTTTCCTCTGATACGCGTCAAAACGTTTTCTCTTATAACGGCGCGAAAAGCATGTATTCTTGCTTAATACAGCGAAACAAGCTGTTTTAGACCGAAACGAGCTAAATCACAACACATCGGTATTACAAGTGTTCCACGTGATACTCGTCAAAACTTTTTCTCTTTTAACTGCGCGAAAAGCATGTATTCGTGCTTAATACAACGAAACAAGCTGTTTTAGACCGAAACGAGCTAAATCTGGACACATCGGTTTTACAAGTATCCACGTGATACTCGTCAAAACTTTTTCTCTTATAACTGCGCGAAAAGCATGTATTCTTGCCTAAGACAACGAAACAAGTTGTTTTAGACCGAAACGAGCTAAATCACAACACATCGGTTTTACAAGTGTCTCTCTAATACGCGTCAAAACTTTTTCTCTTATAACTGCGCGAAAAGCATGTATTCTTGCTTAATACAACGAAACAAGCTGTTTTAGACCGAAACGAGCTAAATCACAACACATCGGTTTTACAAGTGTCTCTCTAATACGCGTCAAAATTTTTTCTCTTATACTGCGCGAAAAGCATGTATTCTTGCTTAATACAACGAAACAAGCTGTTTTAGACCGAAACGAGCTAAATCTGAACACATCGGTATTACAAGTGTTCCTCTGATACGCGTCAAAACTTTTTTCTCTTATAACTGCGCGAAAAGCATGTATTCTTGCTTAGTCCAACGAAACAAGCTGTTTTAGACCGAAACAAGGTAAATCTGAACACAACGGTTTTACAAGTGTCCTTGTGACATGCCTTTGAAACTTTTTCTCTTATAACTGCGCGAAAAGCATGTATTCCTGCTTAATACAGCGAAACAAGCTGTTTTAGACCAAAACGAGCTAAATCACAACACATCGATTTTACAAGTGTTCCTCTGATACGCGTCAAAATTTTTTCTCTTATAACTGCGCGAAAAGCATGTATTCTTGCTTAATACAGCGAAACAAGCTGTTTTAGACCGAAATGAGCTAAATCACAACACATCGGTTTTACAAGTGTTCCTCTGATACGCGTCAAAACTTTCTTTTATAACTGCGCGAAAAGCATGTATTCTTGCTTAATACAGCGAATCAAGCTGTTTTAGACCGAAACGAGCTAAATCACAACACATCGGTATTACAAGTGTTTCACGTGATACTCGTAAAAACTTTTTCTCTTATAACTGCGCGAAAAGCATGTATTCGTGCTTAATACAACGAAACAAGTTGTTTTAGACCGAAACGAGCCAAATCACAACACATCGGTATTACAAGTGTTCCACGTGATACTCGTCAAAACTTTTTCTCTTATAACTGCGTGAAAAGCATGTATTCGTGCTTAATACAACGAAACAAGCTGTTTTAGACCGAAACGAGCCAAATCTGAACACATCGGTTTTACAAGTGTCCCTGTGACACGCCTTTAAAGCTTTTTCTCTTATCACTGCGCGAAAAGCATGTATTTCTGCTTAATACAGCGAAATAAGCTCTTTTAGACCGAAACGAGCTAAATCACAACACATCGGTTTTACAATTGTTCCTCTGATACGCGTCTAAACTTTTTCTCTTATAACTGCGCGAAAAGCATGTATTCTTGCTTAATACAGCGAAACAAGCTGTTTTAGACCAAAACGAGCTAAATCACAACACATCGGTTTTACAAGTGTTCCTCTGATACGCGTCAAATTTTTTTCTCTTATAACTGCGCGAAAAGCATGTATTCTTGCTTAATACAGCGAAACAAGCTGTTTTAGACCGAAACGAGCTAAATCACAACACATCGGTTTTACAAGTTTTCCTCTGATACGCGTCAAAACTTTTTCTCTTATAACGGCGCGAAAAGCATGTATTCTTGCTTAATACAGCGAAACAAGCTGTTTTAGACCGAAACGAGCTAAATCACAACACATTCGGTATTACAAGTGTTCCACGTGATACTCGTCAAAACTTTTTCTCTTTTAACTGCGCGAAAAGCATGTATTCGTGCTTAATACAACGAAACAAGCTGTTTAGACCGAAACGAGCTAAATCTGAACACATCGGTTTTACAAGTATCCACGTGATACTCGTCAAAACTTTTTCTCTTATAACTGCGCGAAAAGCATGTATTCTTGCTTAATACAACGAAACAAGCTGTTTTAGACCGAAACGAGCTAAATCACAACACATCGGTTTTACAAGTGTCTGATACGCGTCAAAACTTTTTTCTTCTATAACTGCGCGTAAAGCATGTATTCGTGCTTAATACAACGAAACAAGTTGTTTTAGACCGAAACGAGCTAAATCACAACACATCGGTTTTACAAGTGTTCCTCTGATACGCGTCAAAACTTTTTCTCTTGATAACTGCGCGAAAAGCATGTATTCGTGCTTAATACAACGAAACAAGCTGTTTTAGACCAAAACGAGCTAAATCTGAACACATCGGTTTTACAAGTATCCACGTGATACTCGTCAAAACTTTTCTCTTATAACTGCGCGAAAAGCATGTATTCTTGCCTAAGACAACGAAACAAGTTTTTTAGACCGAAACGAGCTAAATCACAACACATCGGTTTTACAAGTGTCTCTCTAATACGCGTCAAAACTTTTTCTCTTATAACTGCGCGAAAAGCATGTATTCTTGCTTAATACAACGAAACAAGCTGTTTTAGACCGAAACGAGCTAAATCACAACACATCGGTTTTACAAGTGTCTCTCTAATACGCGTCAAAATTTTTTCTCTTATAACTGCGCGAAAAGCATGTATTCTTGCTTAATACAACGAAACAAGCTGTTTTCGACCGAAACGAGCTAAATCTGAACACATCGGTATTACAAGTGTTCCTCTGATACGCGTCAAAACTTTTTTCTCTTATAACTGCGCGAAAAGCATGTATTCTTGCTTAGTCCAACGAAAC
>NW_027526783.1:40000-55773 GCF_052857255.1 Amblyomma americanum | reverse complement strand
AGATAGATAGATAGATAGATAGATAGATAGATAGATAGATAGATAGATAGATAGATAGACAGACAGACAGACAGACAGACAGACAGACAGACAGACAGACAGACAGACAGACAGACAGACAGACAGACAGACAGACAGACAGACAGACAGACAGATAGACAGATAGACAGATAGACAGACAGACAGACAGATAGATAGATAGATAGATAGATAGATAGATAGATAGATAGATAGATAGATAGATAGATAGATAGATAGATAGATAGATAGATAGATAGATAGATAGATAGATAGATAGATAGATAGATAGATAGATAGATAGATAGATAGATAGATAGATAGATAGATAGATAGATAGATAGATAGATAGATAGATAGATAGATAGATAGATAGATAGATAGATAGATAGATAGATAGATAGATAGATAGATAGATAGATAGATAGATAGATAGATAGATAGATAGATAGATAGATAGATAGATAGATAGATAGATAGATAGATAGATAGATAGATAGATAGATAGATAGATAGATAGATAGATAGATAGATAGATAGATAGATAGATAGATAGATAGATAGATAGATAGATAGATAGATAGATAGATAGATAGATAGATAGATAGATAGATAGATAGATAGATAGATAGATAGATAGATAGATAGATAGATAGACAGACAGACAGACAGACATACAGACAGACAGACAGACAGACAGACAGACAGACAGACAGACAGACAGACAGACAGACAGATAGATAGATAGATAGATAGACAGACAGACAGACAGACATACAGACAGACAGACAGACAGACAGACAGACAGACAGACAGACAGATAGATAGATAGATAGATAGATAGATAGATAGATAGATAGATAGATAGATAGATAGATAGATAGATAGATAGATAGATAGATAGATAGATAGATAGATAGATAGATAGATAGATAGATAGATAGATAGATAGATAGATAGATAGATAGATAGAGAGATAGATAGATAGATAGATAGATAGATAGATAGATAGATAGATAGATAGATAGATAGATAGATAGATAGATAGATAGATAGATAGATAGATAGATAGATAGATAGATAGATAGATAGATAGATAGATAGATAGATAGATAGATAGATAGATAGATAGATAGATAGATAGATAGATAGATAGATAGATAGATGGATGGATGGATGGATGGATGGATGGATGGATGGATGGATGGATGGATGGATGGATGGATGGATGGATGGATGGATGGATGGATGGATGGAAGGATAGATAGATAGATAGATAGATAGATAGATAGATAGATAGATAGATAGATAGATTAGATAGATAGATAGATAGATAGATAGATAGATAGATAGATAGATAGATAGATAGATAGATAGATAGATAGATAGATAGATAGATAGATAGATAGA
The DNA here is from genome assembly GCF_052857255.1 of Amblyomma americanum. Classification (NCBI taxonomy): domain Eukaryota; kingdom Metazoa; phylum Arthropoda; class Arachnida; order Ixodida; family Ixodidae; genus Amblyomma; species Amblyomma americanum. The sequence goes on along the minus strand of NW_027526783.1, from coordinate 54,345 downwards.
TAGATAGATAGATAGATAGATAGATAGATAGATAGATAGATAGATAGATAGATAGATAGATAGATAGATAGATAGATAGATAGATAGATAGATAGATAGATAGATAGATAGATAGATAGATAGATAGATAGATAGATAGATAGATAGATAGATAGATAGATAGATAGATAGATAGATAGATAGATAGATAGATAGATAGATAGATAGATAGATAGATAGATAGATAGATAGATAGATAGATAGATAGATAGATAGATAGATAGATAGATAGATAGATAGATAGATAGATAGATAGATAGATAGATAGATAGATAGATAGATAGATAGATAGATAGATAGATAGATAGATAGATAGATAGATAGATAGATAGATAGATAGATAGATAGATAGATAGATAGATAGATAGATAGATAGATAGATAGATAGATAGATAGATAGATAGATAGATAGATAGATAGATAGATAGATAGATAGATAGATAGATAGATAGATAGATAGATAGATAGATAGATAGATAGATAGATAGATAGATAGATAGATAGATAGATAGATAGATAGAGAGGAGGAGGGAAAGGCAGCAAACGTGCGCTTGCTTTCTGCTAATGCTGCTACTGATATGCTTATACTGATGGTGACTGTATGTTTATATGTAACAGGTTTGGATAATGTGCATTGTAGTGCACAAATGTCTGCGATGCATTCCATCCATTTTTGCATATTTTTATTATAATATGTGCTCTCAGTTCATACTCATGCACATTAACAGTGAAACATCGTATACGTGTATCATCTTTAGGTGCCCATCACGCCAGCTCTATCGAGTGGCTGCAGAGCAGCTCGTTTCTAAATATCCTCTCCTCAAGGATCGGCTGGGAAGTGGAAGTGGTTTGGTGAGTACAGTAGTTTTACCTGCTTGCTTTCTCTTCATTTCCTTGCACTTGATGGCTCAACAAAAATGATACTGCGCAGCAGGTACATAACTTACAAAAATGGGAGTCAAGCCAATGATAAGCACTACAGTGTAATTGATTTACTCTGTTCGGTGAAGGGCTTGTCACATATGCACCCGAAATCAAATTATTAAACAGCACAGGTGAAGGAAGGTAAAATAGATATTCTTATGATCACGTCTGTCACTGCCATGATAGGACATATGTATGACTGATAGTGGTTGACTAAGAATATTTTGTGGTGTGTTCTAACAGTTGACATATCCGCACGACAAGAGCTCTGTTGTCCTACTTTACAGAGGCTATTCAATGCGTTTTGAATACATGGGACATGCTTTTCAGTAAACATGGCAGTTGAAATTCACCACTTGTTCTGTCCTCTGTGTTATTCCTCTGTTTCATTGCTTCTGACATCTAATTCTATGAAAGTGTTGTGCTGCTCAAGCTTATTAGGGTTCCCCATTCATCTAAAGCTATGCATGCCTCTACACCCACCATTACATTACCCACTTCATTTTGGAATTGACCGTAATACATATGTACCGGCCATTGGGTATTTGTGTGTAAGGCCAGCGAACCTGCATTCTATTTTAGGTCACGAGGGTGAAATCTAGGGCTTATGCAGGATGAAATGCTTGGGAAATGGGTCTTAGAGCCCACTTTGAGTAGAGAAGCAACCTTTCGCCGTAGCTCTCTTTGGCGTCAGATGCCCATGCGCCCTAAAACTTCATCATCATCATCTTCATCATCAGATTAGCCAAAAATGGCTCAGAAATCATTACATAGAGTTTCAATCATTTTAACGCATTTTCAGGTCTGTGAATGAAAAAATACTGAGAAGCCTCTTTTATTGACATCAGTAGAGAGGCTCAAAAGGAGGTGCCTAATGGTAACAACAAAGAAGGGACAAGAGAGAGCGTTAAGGTGACAAATTATTTTTATTCAGGAAAAGGCGCACACTTTAATGGAAGCCTGTGGCAGAGGTAATAACATGCAGCCAATGTCACATGGCACAAAAGGCCAAAAAGCAAAAAAGAGGCAAAACAAGGTTATAAAGGTAAAATGCGATGAAATCTCAAACGGGATGGTAAAAGAATGATAAAACACAGTGATGACTATAGAACAGGTAATTTCACAGGGTGTAAGAAGGCATGAAAATCGATAAAAGGTATTTGTTACGATATGACACAGGTAGCATGGATAAAATGAGACGAAGCTAATGGTAGAAAATTTGTACAACACCTGAATGTGACAATGTGAACCTGAAAAAGTGCAGTCACCGTAACAATAAAAAAGTCAAAACAATGACACGCAATAAATAAGGCACACGTTGGCAACATTTGAAATTTAGCAATGTTCTTCTGAAAATTGAAGTCCACTCCTGTACCATGGCCTTGCCGAGCTACAAACACACTCTAAGCCCTTTCTTTTTATAAAGAAGGTTTCCTTCAATGCCAGCGCTACGCTGCTTCTACTTTTGTTAAGAACCATACTTTTGGGTAAAGGGGACCTGCATTTTCAATCTTTGCAATGAAGTGGTAGATTACATATAGTGCTTTTTTTCAAGTGAACGCTCGTGCACCTTCAACCGTTTGTTCAGGCCCTTTCCTGTTCGCCGGATGTAAACTTTTTCGCTTCTGAGCGGCAAAGCACCCCTTCTCTACACTTGACAAAGATATGGGCATGCCTTTTGGCAAAAGTTTGGGTTTTCGGTTTTCGCTATTAATCATAGGACACTATGTAGCCAGCTTACAATGGGCAGAATACACTATAGGGAACTTGTATTTATTTGCAACTTTTTCATAACGTGTTCAACCAAATGAAACAACGAGAAAACTGCTCGTCTCACATTCTTGTTGCATTCCTGACTGTAATTTCTTTTTTGGGCTTTCCGTTTCCGAGGCAAAGATTCAGTCACTGCTTATGGGACTGTTTGAGACGTGCCTGTAGTAACCGTGTGGCCTGCAGTTGTGAATTTTTTGCATGCAATGTTCGCGTTATTTCTTTTTGAGCATTGTAATCGTGATGATTCTATGACCCGATCTCCTTTTTTGGAGTCAGCTGATTCATAGGAAAAATGTTCTGTTTGCCTTTGAGGTTTGTACATCAAACAGAATTTATTTTGCAGGCACGGGTAATTCTTAGTCCAAGAATTGTAACTTAGTGCTATTGCGCAATTTTCTGGGGTTTTCTAAAGCCCACTTGAAACGTAAGAACCATGTAGAATTTCATTTTCGGTGGCGCGGTATGTTGAGGTGCCTTAACGACTAAAAATCGGCGACACACCTGAAAACCTATATGACCTTGATAAAGTCGAATCTGTTGTCCAGATTTTTGTGAACTGCTACTAGAGAAATAATGCCTAACACTGTCGCAACATACCACATTAAGCAATTCCTTTTCTATTCGATGTAGACCCTTTGTCAAATTAATAGAGTCGAGGCGCTTTGCTTCCGAGCCACACTGTGTGGCTCGTAATGCATCCCAAGCGTTCCAACCCGCCTGAAGGCAATAAGATTTCTCGTCCTGCCCCCTCCAATTGATAGAAAATCTACGAATGCTACATGAGCTCAACAAGATGGCTTATAAGGAAGCCCCCCTGGGCTTTAAATTACTAACAAGGGCTCTACAACCGTATTCTCCAACTCTGCCACTGCAGCGGTAAGGTAAAATTTCAACAAAGTTATTAAACTATCCAGTAAGGTGCTAGCTGCTTTTTGAAACAAAACCGCACCTTTGTTTTGAATGTAAGACTCCACAGCTGAGAATAATTCTTTTTTGTAGGATGGAATAGACGGAGTCCTTGTCATGTACCGAAAACAAACTTGCAATGGTTCCACAGGATTGAAAGGAAGCTTGAATTTCCATCGAATTCTTTGTTACGAAGGAATCAACAACAAGCAACTTTGGTTGCCTTAACATTATTTCCCAAATAAAGTGTTGCCAAGCGTAGTACTCACTAATAATTCACCCAATGGGAACCTCCTCCTTATGAGTCTTTGCCGTGAAAAACATGGCAAGAGTTTTTTCTTTGCACTTATACCATTTTTAACAGCTCTAATTCAAAGCCCTTGCAGATGGTCACAGCCCATTATTTCACTTCACGCGGTTTGAGACTTACCTGAATGAAGTTATTTTCTATCTCACAGAAGCTCTTTCCTCTAAATTCCAGGCGTCACCACGATCACAAACCCTCCTTCCTTATCTGCTTACAGTAACCGCTGACCCTTTCCTGAGAAAGGTTACGACGGTGTTGATTTCAGACCGGCCGCTTGGGGATTTATTCGCAACTGCTCTTGACAAAACATGTGCTCTGTCCAGCAAGCAGCGTTCATGATGATTATGCGGGGATGCTTTCCCAGCAACACACTTCTTCAATGAAAGGTACTCGTGTGCTCTAGCCACAGATTCAAGGCTGAATGTTGGTAGTTTAACCAGTACCCTGTTGACTTTTGTAATCTGAACATGCCCAAATACCTTCACTGCTCCACTTCCATGTTAATTGCCATGAAGTCTTAGGTGTGGGGTGCAAATGTGGCAACACTACAACTGTACAGCCTAAGCTGCAAGCCGTTTGTATTCCCGAAACATGTAAGTGATCCATTCAGTGTGTTGCCAGTATCATGCTGCACACAAACTGTCATAAAAGAGTTGCACTTCCCTCCAGAGCTGTGAATGTAAAATTCTACACATCCTGTTTACGTGGCAAAAAGAAGGCCGGACTGCAAACGAACAGAATGTTGATTTCACAGGGTACCTCTGTTTGGGCGGTGTTAAGCAACATTTTTCTGGTAGCAGTGGACGAAATTGTGGACAGTAGGTTCGACAATACCAAGGTCAGAAAGGTGTTCTGGGCTGTCGACGACATTTTAGTCGTCAAGACTCCCCACTTTCCTGGCCACCTCAAATTAAAATCTAGATGGCTCTGTACATCTTAGGCATGGTTTATAATACACCTATGAATTGCAGAAAGCAACAACTTACAAGTCTTGTACCTAGAAATATCCCTGCTACAGGATAGAGTTCGTTGAATGTAAAAACGTTGAAGCCAAAAACAACTCTTGTCCTATGAGTGAGCTCACTCCAAAACAGTAAAAGGGGTTATAGTCACATCTGGATTGCAATCCACAATAAAGAAATCATGTTATCATTGCATGCAAGCAAGCTTCCAACGGCGGGCCACACGGTTACAACAGCCAGATCTCCTGCACACCGTTAAATCAGCAGTGACTGAATCCTTGCCTCAGAAAGTTGAAGGCAAAAAAAAAATGATACTCAGGAACGCAACAAAAATTAGACACCAGCAGTTGTCCTGTTCTCACACCGGGTAGTACACAATATTAAAAAGGTTGGTAATTAATACAAGATACGCATAGTGTTTTCTGCCACTTGTAATCTGGTACATTGTGTTCTAGGATTTATAGCAAAAAACCATAAAAGCAAACCTTTGGCGAAAGGCATGCGCATATTTTTCCCACTTGTAGGGAAGGGAGTGATTTACCAGATTCCGCTCACAAACAAGAAAGGTTACTTCAGACAGACAGGAAAGTGGTTTTGTTAATGGTTTATGGTGGTTTAATGTCCCAAAGCAGCTCAGGCTATGAGGGGTGTCATAGTGAAAGGCTCTGGAAATATAGACCACCTGGGGTTCTTTAATGTGCAGTGACATCGCACGGGCTTCTAGAAATTTGCCTTCATCGATATTTGACCGCCGATATTTGCAGATAGATAGATAGATAGATAGATAGATAGATAGATAGATAGATAGATAGATAGATAGATAGATAGATAGATAGATAGATAGATAGATACATAGATAGATAGATAGATAGATAGATAGATAGATAGATAGATAGATAGATAGATAGATAGATAGATAGATAGATAGATAGATAGATAGATAGATAGATAGATAGATAGATAGATAGATAGATAGACAGACAGACAGACAGACAGACAGACAGACAGACAGACAGACAGACAGACAGACAGATAGATAGATAGATAGATAGATAGATAGATAGATAGATAGATAGATAGATAGATAGATAGATAGATAGATAGATAGATAGATAGATAGATAGATAGACAGACAGATAGACAGACAGACAGACAGACAGACAGACAGACAGACAGACAGACAGATAGATAGATAGATAGATAGATAGATAGATAGATAGATAGATAGATAGATAGATAGATAGATAGATAGATAGATAGATAGATAGATAGATAGATAGATAGATAGATAGATAGATAGATAGATAGATAGATAGATAGATAGATAGATAGATAGATAGATAGATAGAGAGACAGACAGATAGATAGATAGATAGATAGATAGATAGATAGATAGATAGATAGATAGATAGATAGATAGATAGATAGATAGATAGATAGATAGATAGATAGATAGATAGATAGATAGATAGATAGATAGATAGATAGATAGATAGATAGATAGATAGATAGATAGATAGATAGATAGACAGACAGACAGACAGACAGACAGACAGACAGACAGACAGACAGACAGACAGACAGACAGACAGATAGATAGATAGATAGATAGATAGATAGATAGATAGATAGATAGATAGATAGATAGATAGATAGATAGATAGATAGATAGATAGATAGATAGATAGATAGATAGATAGATAGATAGATAGATAGATAGATAGATAGATAGATAGATAGATAGATAGATAGATAGATAGATAGATAGATAGATAGATAGATAGATAGATAGACAGACAGACAGACAGACAGACAGACAGACAGACAGACAGACAGACAGACAGACAGACAGACAGACAGACAGACAGATAGATAGATAGATAGATAGATAGATAGATAGATAGATAGATAGATAGATAGATAGATAGATAGATAGATAGATAGATAGATAGATAGATAGATAGATAGATAGATAGATAGATAGATAGATAGATAGATAGATAGATAGATAGATAGATAGATAGATAGATAGACAGACAGACAGACAGACAGACAGACAGACAGACAGACAGACAGACAGACAGACAGACAGACAGACAGACAGATAGATAGATAGATAGATAGATAGATAGATAGATAGATAGATAGATAGATAGATAGATAGATAGATAGATAGATAGATAGATAGATAGATAGATAGATAGATAGATAGATAGATAGATAGATAGATAGATAGATAGATAGATAGATAGATAGATAGATAGATAGATAGATAGATAGATAGATAGATAGAGAGAGAGACAGACAGATAGATAGATAGATAGATAGATAGATAGATAGATAGATAGATAGATAGATAGATAGATAGATAGATAGATAGATAGATAGATAGATAGATAGATAGATAGATAGATAGATAGATAGATAGATAGATAGATAGATAGATAGATAGATAGATAGATAGATAGATAGATAGATAGATAGATAGATAGATAGATAGATAGATAGATAGATAGATAGATAGATAGATAGATAGATAGATAGATAGATAGATAGATAGATAGATAGATAGATAGATAGATAGATAGATAGATAGATAGATAGATAGATAGACAGACAGACAGACAGACAGACAGATAGATAGATAGATAGATAGATAGATAGATAGATAGATAGATAGATAGATAGATAGATAGATAGATAGATAGATAGATAGATAGATAGATAGATAGATAGATAGATAGATAGATAGATAGATAGATAGATAGATAGATAGATAGATAGATAGATAGATAGATAGATAGATAGATAGATAGATAGATAGATAGATAGATAGATAGATAGATAGATAGATAGATAGATAGATAGATAGATAGATAGATAGATAGATAGATAGATAGATAGATAGATAGATAGATAGATAGATAGATAGATAGATAGATAGATAGATAGATAGATAGATAGATAGATAGATAGATAGACAGACAGACAGACAGACAGACAGACAGACAGACAGACAGACAGACAGACAGACAGACAGACAGACAGACAGACAGACAGACAGACAGACAGACAGACAGACAGACAGACAGACAGATAGATAGATAGATAGATAGATAGATAGATAGATAGATAGATAGATAGATAGATAGACAGACAGACAGACAGACAGACAGACAGACAGACAGACAGACAGACAGACAGACAGACAGATAGATAGATAGATAGATAGATAGATAGATAGATAGATAGATAGATAGATAGATAGATAGATAGATAGATAGATAGATAGATAGATAGATAGATAGATAGATAGATAGATAGATAGATAGATAGATAGATAGATAGATAGATAGATAGATAGATAGATAGATAGATAGATAGATAGATAGATAGATAGATAGATAGACAGAGAGACAGACAGATAGATAGATAGATAGATAGATAGATAGATAGATAGATAGATAGATAGATAGATAGATAGATAGATAGATAGATAGATAGATAGATAGATAGATAGATAGATAGATAGATAGATAGATAGATAGATAGATAGATAGATAGATAGATAGATAGATAGACAGACAGACAGACAGACAGACAGACAGACAGACAGACAGACAGACAGATAGATAGATAGATAGATAGATAGATAGATAGATAGATAGATAGATAGATAGATAGATAGATAGATAGATAGATAGATAGATAGATAGATAGATAGATAGATAGATAGATAGATAGATAGATAGATAGATAGATAGACATACAGAGAGATAGATAGATAGATAGATAGATAGATAGATAGATAGATAGATAGATAGATAGATAGATAGATAGATAGATAGATAGATAGATAGATAGATAGATAGATAGATAGATAGACAGATAGATAGATAGATAGATAGATAGATAGATAGATAGAGAGACAGACAGATAGATAGATAGATAGATAGATAGATAGATAGATAGATAGATAGATAGATAGATAGATAGATAGATTGATTGATAGATAGATAGATAGATAGATAGATAGATAGATAGATAGATAGATAGATAGATAGATAGATAGATAGATAGATAGATAGATAGATAGATAGATAGATAGATAGATAGATAGATAGATAGATAGATAGATAGATAGATAGATAGATAGATAGATAGATAGATAGATAGATAGATAGATAGATAGATAGATAGATAGATAGATAGATAGATAGGTAGATAGATAGATAGATAGATAGATAGATAGATAGATAGATAGATAGATAGATAGATAGATAGATAGATAGATAGATAGATAGATAGATAGATAGATAGATAGATAGATAGATAGATAGATAGATAGATAGATAGATAGATAGATAGATAGATAGATAGATAGATAGATAGATAGATAGATAGATAGATAGATAGATAGATAGATAGATAGATAGATAGATAGATAGATAGATAGATAGATAGATAGATAGATAGATAGATAGATAGATAGATAGATAGATAGATAGATAGATAGATAGATAGATAGATAGATAGATAGATAGATAGATAGATAGATAGATAGATAGATAGATAGATAGATAGATAGATAGATAGATAGATAGATAGATAGATAGATAGATAGATAGATAGATAGATAGATAGATAGATAGATAGATAGATAGATAGATAGATAGATAGATAGATAGATAGATAGATAGATAGATAGATAGATAGATAGATAGATAGATAGATAGATAGATAGATAGATAGATAGATAGATAGATAGATAGATAGATAGATAGATAGATAGATAGATAGATAGATAGATAGATAGATAGATAGATAGATAGATAGATAGATAGATAGATAGATAGATAGATAGATAGATAGATAGATAGATAGATAGATAGATAGATAGATAGATAGATAGATAGATAGATAGATAGATAGATAGATAGATAGATAGATAGATAGATAGATAGATAGATAGATAGATAGATAGATAGATAGATAGATAGATAGATAGATAGATAGATAGATAGATAGATAGATAGATAGATAGATAGATAGATAGATAGATAGATAGATAGAGAGGAGGAGGGAAAGGCAGCAAACGTGCGCTTGCTTTCTGCTAATGCTGCTACTGATATGCTTATACTGATGGTGACTGTATGTTTATATGTAACAGGTTTGGATAATGTGCATTGTAGTGCACAAATGTCTGCGATGCATTCCATCCATTTTTGCATTTTTTTATTATAATATGTGCTCTCAGTTCATACTCATGCACATTAGCAGTGAAACATCGTATACGTGTATCATCTTTAGGTGCCCATCACGCCAGCTCTATCGAGTGGCTGCAGAGCAGCTCGTTTCTAAATATCCTCTCCTCAAGGATCGGCTGGGAAGTGGAAGTGGTTTGGTGAGTACAGTAGTTTTACCTGCTTGCTTTCTCTTCATTTCCTTGCACTTGATGGCTCAACAAAAATGATACTGCGCAGCAGGTACATAACTTACAAAAATGGGAGTCAAGCCAATGATAAGCACTACAGACAGTGTAATTGATTTACTCTGTTCGGTGAAGGGCTTGTCACATATGCACCCGAAATCAAATTATTAAACAGCACAGGTGAAGGAAGGTAAAATAGATATTCTTATGATCACGTCTGTCACTGCCATGATAGGACATATGTATGACTGATAGTGGTTGACTAAGAATATTTTGTGGTGTGTTCTAACAGTTGACATATCCGCACGACAAGAGCTCTGTTGTCCTACTTTACAGAGGCTATTCAATGCGTTTTGAATACATGGGACATGCTTTTCAGTAAACATGGCAGTTGAAATTCACCACTTGTTCTGTCCTCTGTGTTATTCCTCTGTTTCATTGCTTCTGACATCTAATTCTATGAAAGTGTTGTGCTGCTCAAGCTTATTAGGGTTCCCCATTCATCTAAAGCTATGCATGCCTCTACACCCACCATTACATTACCCACTTCATTTTGGAATTGACCGTAATACATATGTACCGGCCATTGGGTATTTGTGTGTAAGGCCAGCGAACCTGCATTCTATTTTAGGTCACGAGGGTGAAATCTAGGGCTTATGCAGGATGAAATGCTTGGGAAATGGGTCTTAGAGCCCACCTTGAGTAGAGAAGCAACCTTTCGCCGTAGCTCTCTTTGGCGTCAGATGCCCATGCGCCCTAAAACTTCATCATCATCATCTTCATCATCAGATTAGCCAAAAATGGCTCAGAAATCATTACATAGAGTTTCAATCATTTTAACGCATTTTCAGGTCTGTGAATGAAAAAATACTGAGAAGCCTCTTTTATTGACATCAGTAGAGAGGCTCAAAAGGAGGTGCCTAATGGTAACAACAAAGAAGGGACAAGAGAGAGCGTTAAGGTGACAAATTATTTTTATTCAGGAAAAGGCGCACACTTTAATGGAAGCCTGTGGCAGAGGTAATAACATGCAGCCAATGTCACATGGCACAAAAGGCCAAAAAGCAAAAAAGAGGCAAAACAAGGTTATAAAGGTAAAATGCGATGAAATCTCAAACGGGATGGTAAAAGAATGATAAAACACAGTGATGACTATAGAACAGGTAATTTCACAGGGTGTAAGAAGGCATGAAAATCGATAAAAGGTATTTGTTACGATATGACACAGGTAGCATGGATAAAATGAGACGAAGCTAATGGTAGAAAATTTGTACAACACCTGAATGTGACAATGTGAACCTGAAAAAGTGCAGTCACCGTAACAATAAAAAAGTCAAAACAATGACACGCAATAAATAAGGCACACGTTGGCAACATTTGAAATTTAGCAATGTTCTTCTGAAAATTGAAGTCCACTCCTGTACCATGGCCTTGCCGAGCTACAAACACACTCTAAGCCCTTTCTTTTTATAAAGAAGGTTTCCTTCAATGCCAGCGCTACGCTGCTTCTACTTTTGTTAAGAACCATACTTTTGGGTAAAGGGGACCTGCATTTTCAATCTTTGCAATGAAGTGGTAGATTACATATAGTGCTTTTTTTCAAGTGAACGCTCGTGCACCTTCAACCGTTTGTTCAGGCCCTTTCCTGTTCGCCGGATGTAAACTTTTTCGCTTCTGAGCGGCAAAGCACCCCTTCTCTACACTTGACAAAGATATGGGCATGCCTTTTGGCAAAAGTTTGGGTTTTCGGTTTTCGCTATTAATCATAGGACACTATGTAGCCAGCTTACAATGGGCAGAATACACTATAGGGAACTTGTATTTATTTGCAACTTTTTCATAACGTGTTCAACCAAATGAAACAACGAGAAAACTGCTCGTCTCACATTCTTGTTGCATTCCTGACTGTAATTTCTTTTTTGGGCTTTCCGTTTCCGAGGCAAAGATTCAGTCACTGCTTATGGGACTGTTTGAGACGTGCCTGTAGTAACCGTGTGGCCTGCAGTTGTGAATTTTTTGCATGCAATGTTCGCGTTATTTCTTTTTGAGCATTGTAATCGTGATGATTCTATGACCCGATCTCCTTTTTTGGAGTCAGCTGATTCATAGGAAAAATGTTCTGTTTGCCTTTGAGGTTTGTACATCAAACAGAATTTATTTTGCAGGCACGGGTAATTCTTAGTCCAAGAATTGTAACTTAGTGCTTTTGCGCAATTTTCTGGGGTTTTCTAAAGCCCACTTGAAACGTAAGAACCATGTAGAATTTCATTTTCGGTGGCGCGGTATGTTGAGGTGCCTTAACGACTAAAAATCGGCGACACACCTGAAAACCTATATGACCTTGATAAAGTCGAATCTGTTGTCCAGATTTTTGTGAACTGCTACTAGAGAAATAATGCCTAACACTGTCGCAACATACCACATTAAGCAATTCCTTTTCTATTCGATGTAGACCCTTTGTCAAATTAATAGAGTCGAGGCGCTTTGCTTCCGAGCCACACTGTGTGGCTCGTAATGCATCCCAAGCGTTCCAACCCGCCTGAAGGCAATAAGATTTCTCGTCCTGCCCCCTCCAATTGATAGAAAATCTACGAATGCTACATGAGCTCAACAAGATGGCTTATAAGGAAGCCCCCCTGGGCTTTAAATTACTAACAAGGGCTCTACAACCGTATTCTCCAACTCTGCCACTGCAGCGGTAAGGTAAAATTTCAACAAAGTTATTAAACTATCCAGTAAGGTGCTAGCTGCTTTTTGAAACAAAACCGCACCTTTGTTTTGAATGTAAGACTCCACAGCTGAGAATAATTCTTTTTTGTAGGATGGAATAGACGGAGTCCTTGTCATGTACCGAAAACAAACTTGCGATGGTTCCACAGGATTGAAAGGAAGCTTGAATTTCCATCGAATTCTTTGTTACGAAGGAATCAACAACAAGCAACTTTGGTTGCCTTAACATTATTTCCCAAATAAAGTGTTGCCAAGCGTAGTACTCACTAATAATTCACCCAATGGGAACCTCCTCCTTATGATTCTTTGCCGTGAAAAACATGGCAAGAGTTTTTTCTTTGCACTTATACCATTTTTTAACAGCTCTAATTCAAACCCCTTGCAGATGGTCACAGCCCATTATTTCACTTCACGCGGTTTGAGACTTACCTGAATGAAGTTATTTTCTATCTCACAGAAGCTCTTTCCTCTAAATTCCAGGCGTCACCACGATCACAAACCCTCCTTCCTTATCTGCTTACAGTAACCGCTGACCCTTTCCTGAGAAAGGTTACGACGGTGTTGATTTCAGACCGGCCGCTTGGGGATTTATTCGCAACTGCTCTTGACAAAACATATGCTCTGTCCAGCAAGCAGCGTTCATGATGATTATGCGGGGATGCTTTCCCAGCAACACACTTCTTCAATGAAAGGTACTCGTGTGCTCTAGCCACAGATTCAAGGCTGAATGTTGGTAGTTTAACCAGTACCCTGTTGACTTTTGTAATCTGAACATGCCCAAATACCTTCACTGCTCCACTTCCATGTTAATTGCCATGAAGTCTTAGGTGTGGGGTGCAAATGGGGTAACACTACAACTGTACAGCCTAAGCTGCAAGCCGTTTGTATTCCCGAAACATGTAAGTGATCCATTCAGTGTGTTGCCAGTATCATGCTGCACACAAACTGTCATAAAAGAGTTGCACTTCCCTCCAGAGCTGTGAATGTAAAATTCTACACATCCTGTTTACGTGGCAAAAAGAAGGCCGGACTGCAAACGAACAGAATGTTGATTTCACAGGGTACCTCTGTTTGGGCGGTGTTAAGCGACATTTTTCTGGTAGCAGTGGACGAAATTGTGGACAGTAGGTTCGACAATACCAAGGTCAGAAAGGTGTTCTGGGCTGTCGACGACATTTTAGTCGTCAAGACCCCCCACTTTCCTGGCCACCTCAAATTAAAATCTAGATGGCTCTGTACATCTTAGGCATGGTTTATAGTACACCTATGAATT
>NW_027526783.1:32500-35000 GCF_052857255.1 Amblyomma americanum | reverse complement strand
TTCCTTCAATGCCAGCGCTACGCTGCTTCTACTTTTGTTAAGAACCATACTTTTGGGTAAAGGGGACCTGCATTTTCAATCTTTGCAATGAAGTGGTAGATTACATATAGTGCTTTTTTTCAAGTGAACGCTCGTGCACCTTCAACCGTTTGTTCAGGCCCTTTCCTGTTCGCCGGATGTAAACTTTTTCGCTTCTGAGCGGCAAAGCACCCCTTCTCTACACTTGACAAAGATATGGGCATGCCTTTTGGCAAAAGTTTGGGTTTTCGGTTTTCGCTATTAATCATAGGACACTATGTAGCCAGCTTACAATGGGCAGAATACACTATAGGGAACTTGTATTTATTTGCAACTTTTTCATAACGTGTTCAACCAAATGAAACAACGAGAAAACTGCTCGTCTCACATTCTTGTTGCATTCCTGACTGTAATTTCTTTTTTGGGCTTTCCGTTTCCGAGGCAAAGATTCAGTCACTGCTTATGGGACTGTTTGAGACGTGCCTGTAGTAACCGTGTGGCCTGCAGTTGTGAATTTTTTGCATGCAATGTTCGCGTTATTTCTTTTTGAGCATTGTAATCGTGATGATTCTATGACCCGATCTCCTTTTTTGGAGTCAGCTGATTCATAGGAAAAATGTTCTGTTTGCCTTTGAGGTTTGTACATCAAACAGAATTTATTTTGCAGGCACGGGTAATTCTTAGTCCAAGAATTGTAACTTAGTGCTTTTGCGCAATTTTCTGGGGTTTTCTAAAGCCCACTTGAAACGTAAGAACCATGTAGAATTTCATTTTCGGTGGCGCGGTATGTTGAGGTGCCTTAACGACTAAAAATCGGCGACACACCTGAAAACCTATATGACCTTGATAAAGTCGAATCTGTTGTCCAGATTTTTGTGAACTGCTACTAGAGAAATAATGCCTAACACTGTCGCAACATACCACATTAAGCAATTCCTTTTCTATTCGATGTAGACCCTTTGTCAAATTAATAGAGTCGAGGCGCTTTGCTTCCGAGCCACACTGTGTGGCTCGTAATGCATCCCAAGCGTTCCAACCCGCCTGAAGGCAATAAGATTTCTCGTCCTGCCCCCTCCAATTGATAGAAAATCTACGAATGCTACATGAGCTCAACAAGATGGCTTATAAGGAAGCCCCCCTGGGCTTTAAATTACTAACAAGGGCTCTACAACCGTATTCTCCAACTCTGCCACTGCAGCGGTAAGGTAAAATTTCAACAAAGTTATTAAACTATCCAGTAAGGTGCTAGCTGCTTTTTGAAACAAAACCGCACCTTTGTTTTGAATGTAAGACTCCACAGCTGAGAATAATTCTTTTTTGTAGGATGGAATAGACGGAGTCCTTGTCATGTACCGAAAACAAACTTGCGATGGTTCCACAGGATTGAAAGGAAGCTTGAATTTCCATCGAATTCTTTGTTACGAAGGAATCAACAACAAGCAACTTTGGTTGCCTTAACATTATTTCCCAAATAAAGTGTTGCCAAGCGTAGTACTCACTAATAATTCACCCAATGGGAACCTCCTCCTTATGAGTCTTTGCCGTGAAAAACATGGCAAGAGTTTTTTCTTTGCACTTATACCATTTTTTAACAGCTCTAATTCAAAGCCCTTGCACATGGTCACATCCCATTATTTCACTTCACGCAGTTTGAGACTTACCTGAATGAAGTTATTTTCTATCTCACAGAAGCTCTTTCCTCTAAATTCCAGGCGTCACCACGATCACAAACCCTCCTTCCTTATCTGCTTACAGTAACCGCTGACCCTTTCCTGAGAAAGGTTACGACGGTGTTGATTTCAGACCGGCCGCTTGGGGATTTATTCGCAACTGCTCTTGACAAAACATATGCTCTGTCCAGCAAGCAGCGTTCGTGATGATTATGCGGGGATGCTTTCCCAGCAACACACTTCTTCAATGAAAGGTACTCGTGTGCTCTAGCCACAGATTCAAGGCTGAATGTTGGTAGTTTAACCAGTACCCTGTTGACTTTTGTAATCTGAACATGCCCAAATACCTTCACTGCTCCACTTCCATGTTAATTGCCATGAAGTCTTAGGTGTGGGGTGCAAATGTGGCAACACTACAACTGTACAGCCTAAGCTGCAAGCCGTTTGTATTCCCGAAACATGTAAGTGATCCATTCAGTGTGTTGCCAGTATCATGCTGCACACAAACTGTCATAAAAGAGTTGCACTTCCCTCCAGAGCTGTGAATGTAAAATTCTACACATCCTGTTTACGTGGCAAAAAGAAGGCCGGACTGCAAACGAACAGAATGTTGATTTCACAGGGTACCTCTGTTTGGGCGGTGTTAAGCAACATTTTTCTGGTAGCAGTGGACGAAATTGTGGACAGTAGGTTCGACAATACCAAGGTCAGAAAGGTGTTCTGGGCTGTCGACGACATTTTAGTCGTCAAGACTCCCCACTTTCCTGGCCACCTCAAATTAAAATCTAGATGGCTCTGTACATCTTAGGCAT
>NW_027526783.1:5000-27500 GCF_052857255.1 Amblyomma americanum | reverse complement strand
CCAGCTCTATCGAGTGGCTGCAGAGCAGCTCGTTTCTAAATATCCTCTCCTCAAGGATCGGCTGGGAAGTGGAAGTGGTTTGGTGAGTACAGTAGTTTTACCTGCTTGCTTTCTCTTCATTTCCTTGCACTTGATGGCTCAACAAAAATGATACTGCGCAGCAGGTACATAACTTACAAAAATGGGAGTCAAGCCAATGATAAGCACTACAGACAGTGTAATTGATTTACTCTGTTCGGTGAAGGGCTTGTCACATATGCACCCGAAATCAAATTATTAAACAGCACAGGTGAAGGAAGGTAAAATAGATATTCTTATGATCACGTCTGTCACTGCCATGATAGGACATATGTATGACTGAGAGTGGTTGACTAAGAATATTTTGTGGTGTGTTCTAACAGTTGACATATCCGCACGACAAGAGCTCTGTTGTCCTACTTTACAGAGGCTATTCAATGCGTTTTGAATACATGGGACATGCTTTTCAGTAAACATGGCAGTTGAAATTCACCACTTGTTCTGTCCTCTGTGTTATTCCTCTGTTTCATTGCTTCTGACATCTAATTCTATGAAAGTGTTGTGCTGCTCAAGCTTATTAGGGTTCCCCATTCATCTAAAGCTATGCATGCCTCTACACCCACCATTACATTACCCACTTCATTTTGGAATTGACCGTAATACATATGTACCGGCCATTGGGTATTTGTGTGTAAGGCCAACGAACCTGCATTCTATTTTAGGTCACGAGGGTGAAATCTAGGGCTTATGCAGGATGAAATGCTTGGGAAATGGGTCTTAGAGCCCACCTTGAGTAGAGAAGCAACCTTTCGCCGTAGCTCTCTTTGGCGTCAGATGCCCATGCGCCCTAAAACTTCATCATCATCATCTTCATCATCAGATTAGCCAAAAATGGCTCAGAAATCATTACATAGAGTTTCAATCATTTTAACGCATTTTCAGGTCTGTGAATGAAAAAATACTGAGAAGCCTCTTTTATTGACATCAGTAGAGAGGCTCAAAAGGAGGTGCCTAATGGTAACAACAAAGAAGGGACAAGAGAGAGCGTTAAGGTGACAAATTATTTTTATTCAGGAAAAGGCGCACACTTTAATGGAAGCCTGTGGCAGAGGTAATAACATGCAGCCAATGTCACATGGCACAAAAGGCCAAAAAGCAAAAAAGAGGCAAAACAAGGTTATAAAGGTAAAATGCGATGAAATCTCAAACGGGATGGTAAAAGAATGATAAAACACAGTGATGACTATAGAACAGGTAATTTCACAGGGTGTAAGAAGGCATGAAAATCGATAAAAGGTATTTGTTACGATATGACACAGGTAGCATGGATAAAATGAGACGAAGCTAATGGTAGAAAATTTGTACAACACCTGAATGTGACAATGTGAACCTGAAAAAGTGCAGTCACCGTAACAATAAAAAAGTCAAAACAATGACACGCAATAAATAAGGCACACGTTGGCAACATTTGAAATTTAGCAATGTTCTTCTGAAAATTGAAGTCCACTCCTGTACCATGGCCTTGCCGAGCTACAAACACACTCTAAGCCCTTTCTTTTTATAAAGAAGGTTTCCTTCAATGCCAGCGCTACGCTGCTTCTACTTTTGTTAAGAACCATACTTTTGGGTAAAGGGGACCTGCATTTTCAATCTTTGCAATGAAGTGGTAGATTACATATAGTGCTTTTTTTCAAGTGAACGCTCGTGCACCTTCAACCGTTTGTTCAGGCCCTTTCCTGTTCGCCGGATGTAAACTTTTTCGCTTCTGAGCGGCAAAGCACCCCTTCTCTACACTTGACAAAGATATGGGCATGCCTTTTGGCAAAAGTTTGGGTTTTCGGTTTTCGCTATTAATCATAGGACACTATGTAGCCAGCTTACAATGGGCAGAATACACTATAGGGAACTTGTATTTATTTGCAACTTTTTCATAACGTGTTCAACCAAATGAAACAACGAGAAAACTGCTCGTCTCACATTCTTGTTGCATTCCTGACTGTAATTTCTTTTTTGGGCTTTCCGTTTCCGAGGCAAAGATTCAGTCACTGCTTATGGGACTGTTTGAGACGTGCCTGTAGTAACCGTGTGGCCTGCAGTTGTGAATTTTTTGCATGCAATGTTCGCGTTATTTCTTTTTGAGCATTGTAATCGTGATGATTCTATGACCCGATCTCCTTTTTTGGAGTCAGCTGATTCATAGGAAAAATGTTCTGTTTGCCTTTGAGGTTTGTACATCAAACAGAATTTATTTTGCAGGCACGGGTAATTCTTAGTCCAAGAATTGTAACTTAGTGCTTTTGCGCAATTTTCTGGGGTTTTCTAAAGCCCACTTGAAACGTAAGAACCATGTAGAATTTCATTTTCGGTGGCGCGGTATGTTGAGGTGCCTTAACGACTAAAAATCGGCGACACACCTGAAAACCTATATGACCTTGATAAAGTCGAATCTGTTGTCCAGATTTTTGTGAACTGCTACTAGAGAAATAATGCCTAACACTGTCGCAACATACCACATTAAGCAATTCCTTTTCTATTCGATGTAGACCCTTTGTCAAATTAATAGAGTCGAGGCGCTTTGCTTCCGAGCCACACTGTGTGGCTCGTAATGCATCCCAAGCGTTCCAACCCGCCTGAAGGCAATAAGATTTCTCGTCCTGCCCCCTCCAATTGATAGAAAATCTACGAATGCTACATGAGCTCAACAAGATGGCTTATAAGGAAGCCCCCCTGGGCTTTAAATTACTAACAAGGGCTCTACAACCGTATTCTCCAACTCTGCCACTGCAGCGGTAAGGTAAAATTTCAACAAAGTTATTAAACTATCCAGTAAGGTGCTAGCTGCTTTTTGAAACAAAACCGCACCTTTGTTTTGAATGTAAGACTCCACAGCTGAGAATAATTCTTTTTTGTAGGATGGAATAGACGGAGTCCTTGTCATGTACCGAAAACAAACTTGCGATGGTTCCACAGGATTGAAAGGAAGCTTGAATTTCCATCGAATTCTTTGTTACGAAGGAATCAACAACAAGCAACTTTGGTTGCCTTAACATTATTTCCCAAATAAAGTGTTGCCAAGCGTAGTACTCACTAATAATTCACCCAATGGGAACCTCCTCCTTATGATTCTTTGCCGTGAAAAACATGGCAAGAGTTTTTTCTTTGCACTTATACCATTTTTTAACAGCTCTAATTCAAAGCCCTTGCAGATGGTCACAGCCCATTATTTCACTTCACGCGGTTTGAGACTTACCTGAATGAAGTTATTTTCTATCTCACAGAAGCTCTTTCCTCTAAATTCCAGGCGTCACCACGATCACAAACCCTCCTTCCTTATCTGCTTACAGTAACCGCTGACCCTTTCCTGAAAAAGGTTACGACGGTGTTGATTTCAGACCGGCCGCTTGGGGATTTATTCGCAACTGCTCTTGACAAAACATATGCTCTGTCCAGCAAGCAGCGTTCATGATGATTATGCGGGGATGCTTTCCCAGCAACACACTTCTTCAATGAAAGGTACTCGTGTGCTCTAGCCACAGATTCAAGGCTGAATGTTGGTAGTTTAACCAGTACCCTGTTGACTTTTGTAATCTGAACATGCCCAAATACCTTCACTGCTCCACTTCCATGTTAATTGCCATGAAGTCTTAGGTGTGGGGTGCAAATGGGGTAACACTACAACTGTACAGCCTAAGCTGCAAGCCGTTTGTATTCCCGAAACATGTAAGTGATCCATTCAGTGTGTTGCCAGTATCATGCTGCACACAAACTGTCATAAAAGAGTTGCACTTCCCTCCAGAGCTGTGAATGTAAAATTCTACACATCCTGTTTACGTGGCAAAAAGAAGGCCGGACTGCAAACGAACAGAATGTTGATTTCACAGGGTACCTCTGTTTGGGCGGTGTTAAGCGACATTTTTCTGGTAGCAGTGGACGAAATTGTGGACAGTAGGTTCGACAATACCAAGGTCAGAAAGGTGTTCTGGGCTGTCGACGACATTTTAGTCGTCAAGACCCCCCACTTTCCTGGCCACCTCAAATTAAAATCTAGATGGCTCTGTACATCTTAGGCATGGTTTATAATACACCTATGAATTGCAGAAAGCAACAACTTACAAGTCTTTACCTAGAAATATCCCTGCTACAGGATAGAGTACGTTGAATGTAAAAACGTTGAAGCCAAAAACAACTCTTGTCCTATGAGTGAGCTCACTCCAAAAGAGTAAAAGGGGTTATAGTCACATCTGGATTGCAATCCACAATAAAGAAATCATGTTATCATTGCATGCAAGCAAGCTTCCAACGGCGGGCCACACGGTTACAACAGCCAGATCTCCTGCACACCGTTAAATCAGCAGTGACTGAATCCTTGCCTCAGAAAGTTGAAGGCAAAAAAAAAAATGATACTCAGGAACGCAACAAAAAGTAGACACCAGCAGTTGTCCTGTTCTCCCACCGGGTAGTACACAATATTAAAAAGGTTGGTAATTAATACAAGATACGCATAGTGTTTTCTGCCACTTGTAATCTGGTACATTGTGTTCTAGGATTTATAGCAAAAAACCATAAAAGCAAACCTTTGGCGAAAGGCATGCGCATATTTTCCCACTTGTAGGGAAGGGAGTGGTTTACCAGATTCCGCTCACAAACAAGAAAGGTTACTTCAGACAGACAGGAAAGTGGTTTTGTTAATGGTTTATGGTGGTTTAATGTCCCAAAGCAGCTCAGGCTATGAGGGGTGTCATAGTGAAAGGCTCTGGAAATATAGACCACCTGGGGTTCTTTAATGTGCAGTGACATCGCACGGGCTTCTAGAAATTTGCCTTCATCGATATTTGACCGCCGATATTTGCAGATAGATAGATAGATAGATAGATAGATAGATAGATAGATAGATAGATAGATAGATAGATAGATAGATAGATAGATAGATAGATAGATAGATAGATAGATAGATAGATAGATAGATAGATAGATAGATAGATAGATAGATAGATAGATAGATAGATAGATAGATAGATAGATAGATAGATAGATAGATAGATAGATAGATAGATAGATAGATAGATAGATAGATAGATAGATAGATAGATAGATAGATAGATAGATAGATAGATAGATAGATAGATAGATAGATAGATAGATAGATAGATAGATAGATAGATAGATAGATAGATAGATAGATAGATAGATAGATAGATAGATAGATAGATAGATAGATAGATAGATAGATAGATAGATAGATAGATAGATAGATAGATAGATAGATAGATAGATAGATAGATAGATAGATAGATAGATAGATAGATAGATAGATAGATAGATAGATAGATAGATAGATAGATAGATAGATAGATAGATAGATAGATAGATAGATAGATAGATAGATAGATAGATAGATAGATAGATAGATAGATAGATAGATAGATAGATAGATAGATAGATAGATAGATAGATAGATAGATAGATAGATAGATAGATAGATAGATAGATAGATAGATAGATAGATAGATAGATAGATAGATAGATAGATAGATAGATAGATAGATAGATAGATAGATAGATAGATAGATAGATAGATAGATAGATAGATAGATAGATAGATAGATAGATAGATAGATAGATAGATAGATAGATAGATAGATAGATAGATAGATAGATAGATAGATAGATAGATAGATAGATAGATAGATAGATAGATAGATAGATAGATAGATAGATAGATAGATAGATAGATAGATAGATAGATAGATAGATAGATAGATAGATAGATAGATAGATAGATAGATAGATAGATAGATAGATAGATAGATAGATAGATAGATAGATAGATAGATAGATAGATAGATAGATAGATAGATAGATAGATAGATAGATAGATAGATAGATAGATAGATAGATAGATAGATAGATAGATAGATAGATAGATAGATAGATAGATAGAGAGGAGGAGGGAAAGGCAGCAAACGTGCGCTTGCTTTCCGCTAATGCTGGTACTGATATGCTTATACTGATGGTGACTGTATGTTTATATGTAACAGGTTTGGATAATGTGCATTGTAGTGCACAAATGTCTGCGATGCATTCCATCCATTTTTGCATATTTTTATTATAATATGTGCTCTCAGTTCATACTCATGCACATTAACAGTGAAACATCGTATACGTGTATCATCTTTAGGTGCCCATCACGCCAGCTCTATCGAGTGGCTGCAGAGCAGCTCGTTTCTAAATATCCTCTCCTCAAGGATCGGCTGGGAAGTGGAAGTGGTTTGGTGAGTACAGTAGTTTTACCTGCTTGCTTTCTCTTCATTTCCTTGCACTTGATGGCTCAACAAAAATGATACTGTGCAGCAGGTACATAACTTACAAAAATGGGAGTCAAGCCAATGATAAGCACTACAGACAGTGTAATTGATTTACTCTGTTCGGTGAAGGGCTTGTCACATATGCACCCGAAATCAAATTATTAAACAGCACAGGTGAAGGAAGGTAAAATAGATATTCTTATGATCACGTCTGTCACTGCCATGATAGGACATATGTATGACTGATAGTGGTTGACTAAGAATATTTTGTGGTGTGTTCTAACAGTTGACATATCGGCACGACAAGAGCTCTGTTGTCTTACTTTACAGAGGCTATTCAATGCGTTTTGAATACATGGGACATGCTTTTCAGTAAACATGGCAGTTGAAATTCACCACTTGTTCTGTCCTCTGTGTTATTCCTCTGTTTCATTGCTTCTGACATCTAATTCTATGAAAGTGTTGTGCTGCTCAAGCTTATTAGGGTTCCCCATTCATCTAAAGCTATGCATGCCTCTACACCCACCATTACATTACCCACTTCATTTTGGAATTGACCGTAATACATATGCACCGGCCATTGGGTATTTGTGTGTAAGGCCAACGAACCTGCATTCTATTTTAGGTCACGAGGGTGAAATCTAGGGCTTATGCAGGATGAAATGCTTGGGAAATGGGTCTTAGACCCCACCTTGAGTAGAGAAGCAACCTTTCGCCGTAGCTCTCTTTGGCGTCAGATGCCCATGCGCCCTAAAACTTCATCATCATCATCTTCATCATCAGATTAGCCAAAAATGGTTCAGAAATCATTACATAGAGTTTCAATCATTTTAACGCATTTTCAGGTCTGTGAATGAAAAAATACTGAGAAGCCTCTTTTATTGACATCAGTAGAGAGGCTCAAAAGGAGGTGCCTAATGATAACAACAAAGAAGGGACAAGAGAGAGCGTTAAGGTGACAAATTATTTTTATTCAGGAAAAGGCGCACACTTTAATGGAAGCCTGTGGCAGAGGTAATAACATGCAGCCAATGTCACATGGCACAAAAGGCCAAAAAGCAAAAAAGAGGCAAAACAAGGTTATAAAGGTAAAATGCGATGAAATCTCAAACGGGATGGTAAAAGAATGATAAAACACAGTGGTGACTATAGAACAGGTAATTTCACAGGGTGTAAGAAGGCATGAAAATCGATAAAAGGTATTTGTTACGATATGACACAGGTAGCATGGATAAAATGAGACGAAGCTAATGGTAGAAAATTTGTACAACCCCTGAATGTGACAATGTGAACCTGAAAACGTGCAGTCACCGTAACAATAAAAAAGTCAAAACAATGACACGCAATAAATAAGGCACACGTTGGCAACATTTGAAATTTAGCAATGTTCTTCTGAAAATTGAAGTCCACTCCTGTACCATGGCCTTGCCGAGCTACAAACACACTCTAAGCCCTTTCTTTTTATAAAGAAGGTTTCCTTCAATGCCAGCGCTACGCTGCTTCTACTTTTGTTAAGAACCATACTTTTGGGTAAAGGTGACCTGCACTTTCAATCTTTGCAATGAAGTGGTAGATTACATATAGTGCTTTTTTTCAAGTGAACGCTCGTGCACCTTCAACCGTTTGTTCAGGCCCTTTCCTGTTCGCCGGATGTAAACTTTTTCGCTTCTGAGCGGCAAAGCACCCCTTCTCTACACTTGACAAAGATATGGGCATGCCTTTTGGCAAAAGTTTGGGTTTTCGGTTTTCGCTATTAATCATAGGACACTATGTAGCCAGCTTACAATGGGCAGAATACACTATAGGGAACTTGTATTTATTTGCAACTTTTTCATAACGTGTTCAACCAAATGAAACAACGAGAAAACTGCTCGTCTCACATTCTTGTTGCATTCCTGACTGTAATTTCTTTTTTGGGCTTTCCGTTTCCGAGGCAAAGATTCAGTCACTGCTTATGGGACTGTTTGAGACGTGCCTGTAGTAACCGTGTGGCCTGCAGTTGTGAATTTTTTGCATGCAATGTTCGCGTTATTTCTTTTTGAGCATTGTAATCGTGATGATTTTATGACCCGATCTCCTTTTTTGGAGTCAGCTGATTCATAGGAAAAATGTTCTGTTTGCCTTTGAGGTTTGTACATCAAACAGAATTTATTTTGCAGGCACGGGTAATTCTTAGTCCGAGAATTGTAACTTAGTGCTTTTGCGCAATTTTCTGGGGTTTTCTAAAGCCCACTTGAAACGTAAGAACCATGTAGAATTTCATTTTCGGTGGCGCGGTATGTTGAGGTGCCTTAACGACTAAAAATCGGCGACACACCTGAAAACCTATATGACCTTGATAAAGTCGAATCTGTTGTCCAGATTTTTGTGAACTGCTACTAGAGAAATAATGCCTAACACTGTCGCAACATACCACATTAAGCAATTCCTTTTCTATTCGATGTAGACCCTTTGTCAAATTAATAGAGTCGAGGCGCTTTGCTTCCGAGCCACACTGTGTGGCTCGTAATGCATCCCAAGCGTTCCAACCCGCCTGAAGGCAATAAGATTTCTCGTCCTGCCCCTCCAATTGATAGAAAATCTACGAATGCTACATGAGCTCAACAAGATGGCTTATAAGGAAGCCCCCCTGTGCTTTAAATTACTAACAAGGGCTCTACAACCGTATTCTCCAACTCTGCCACTGCAGCGGTAAGGTAAAATTTCAACAAAGTTATTAAACTATCCAGTAAGGTGCTAGCTGCTTTTTGAAACAAAACCGCACCTTTGTTTTGAATGTAAGACTCCACAGCTGAGAATAATTCTTTTTTGTAGGATGGAATAGACGGAGTCCTTGTCATGTACCGAAAACAAACTTGCAATGGTTCCACAGGATTGAAAGGAAGCTTGAATTTCCATCGAATTCTTTGTTACGAAGGAATCAACAACAAGCAACTTTGGTTGCCTTAACATTATTTCCCAAATAAAGTGTTGCCAAGCGTAGTACTCACTAATAATTCACCCAATGGGAACCTCCTCCTTATGATTCTTTGCCGTGAAAAACATGGCAAGAGTTTTTTTTTTGCACTTATACCATTTTTTAACAGCTCTAATTCAAAGCCCTTGCAGATGGTCACAGCCCATTATTTCACTTCACGCGGTTTGAGACTTACCTGAATGAAGTTATTTTCTATCTCACAGAAGCTCTTTCCTCTAAATTCCAGGCGTCACCACGATCACAAACCCTCCTTCCTTATCTGCGCACAGTAACCGCTGACCCTTTCCTGAGAAAGGTTACGACGGTGTTGATTTCAGACCGGCCGCTTGGGGATTTATTCGCAACTGCTCTTGACAAAACATATGCTCTGTCCAGCAAGCAGCGTTCATGATGATTATGCGGGGATGCTTTCCCAGCAACACACTTCTTCAATGAAAGGTACTCGTGTGCTCTAGCCACAGATTCAAGGCTGAATGTTGGTAGTTTAACCAGTACCCTGTTGACTTTTGTAATCTGAACATGCCCAAATACCTTCACTGCTCCACTTCCATGTTAATTCCCATGAAGTCTTAGGTGTGGGGTGCAAATGGGGTAACACTACAACTGTACAGCCTAAGCTGCAAGCCGTTTGTATTCCCGAAACATGTAAGTGATCCATTCATTGTGTTGCCAGTATCATGCTGCACACAAACTGTCATAAAAGAGTTGCACTTCCCTCCAGAGCTGTGAATGTAAAATTCTACACATCCTGTTTACGTGGCAAAAAGAAGGCCGGACTGCAAACGAACAGAATGTTGATTTCACAGGGTACCTCTGTTTGGGCGGTGTTAAGCAACATTTTTCTGGTAGCAGTGGACGAAATTGTGGACAGTAGGTTCGACAATACCAAGGTCAGAAAGGTGTTCTGGGCTGTCGACGACATTTTAGTCGTCAAGACCCCCCACTTTCCTGGCCACCTCAAATTAAAATCTAGATAGCTCTGTACATCTTAGGCAAGGTTTATAATACACCTATGAATTGCAGAAAGCAACAACTTACAAGTCTTGTACCTAGAAATATCCCTGCTACAGGATAGAGTACGTTGAATGTAAAAACGTTGAAGCCAAAAACAACTCTTGTCCTATGAGTGAGCTCACTCCAAAACAGTAAAAGGGGTTATAGTCACATCTGGATTGCAATCCACAATAAAGAAATCATGTTATCATTGCATGCAAGCAAGCTTCCAACGGCGGGCCACACGGTTACAACAGCCAGATCTCCTGCACACCGTTAAATCAGCAGTGACTGAATCCTTGCCTCAGAAAGTTGAAGGCAAAAAAAAATGATACTCAGGAACGCAACAAAAAGTAGACACCAGCAGTTGTCCTGTTCTCCCACCGGGTAGTACACAATATTAAAAAGGTTGGTAATTAATACAAGATACGCATAGTGTTTTCTGCCACTTGTAATCTGGTACATTGTGTTCTAGGATTTATAGCAAAAAACCATAAAAGCAAACCTTTGGCGAAAGGCATGCGCATATTTTTCCCACTTGTAGGGAAGGGAGTGGTTTACCAGATTCCGCTCACAAACAAGAAAGGTTACTTCAGACAGACAGGAAAGTGGTTTTGTTAATGGTTTATGGTGGTTTAATGTCCCAAAGCAGCTCAGGCTATGAGGGGTGTCATAGTGAAAGGCTCTGGAAATATAGACCACCTGGGGTTCTTTAATGTGCAGTGACATCGCACGGGCTTCTAGAAATTTGCCTTCATCGATATTTGACCGCCGATATTTGCAGATAGATAGATAGATAGATAGATAGATAGATAGATAGCTAGATAGATAGATAGATAGATAGATAGATAGATAGATAGATAGATAGATAGATAGATAGATAGATAGATAGATAGATAGATAGATAGATAGATAGATAGATAGATAGATAGATAGATAGATAGATAGATTAGATAGATAGATAGATAGATAGATTAGATAGATAGATTAGATAGATAGATAGATAGATAGATAGATAGATAGATAGATAGATAGATAGATAGATAGATAGATAGATAGATAGATAGATAGATAGATAGATAGATAGATAGATAGATAGATAGATAGATAGATAGATAGATAGATAGATAGATAGATAGATAGATAGATTAGATAGATAGATAGATTAGATAGATAGATAGATAGATAGATAGATAGATAGATAGATAGATAGATAGATAGATAGATAGATAGATAGATAGATAGATAGATAGATAGATAGATAGATAGATAGATAGATAGATAGATAGATAGATAGATAGATAGATAGATAGATAGATAGATAGATAGATAGATAGATAGATAGATAGATAGATAGATAGATAGATAGATAGATAGATAGATAGATAGATAGATAGATAGATAGATAGATAGATAGATAGATAGATAGATAGATAGATAGATAGATAGATAGATAGATAGATAGATAGATAGATAGATAGATAGATAGATAGATAGATAGATAGATAGATAGATAGATAGATAGATAGATAGATAGATAGATAGATAGATAGACAGACAGACAGACAGACAGACAGACAGACAGACAGACAGACAGACAGACAGACAGACAGACAGACAGACAGACAGACAGATAGATAGATAGATAGATAGATAGATAGATAGATAGATAGATAGATAGATAGATAGATAGATAGATAGATAGATAGATAGATAGATAGATAGATAGATAGATAGATAGATAGATAGATAGATAGATAGATAGATAGATAGATAGATAGATAGATAGATAGATAGATAGATAGATAGATAGATAGATAGATAGATAGATAGATAGATAGATAGATATAGATAGATAGATAGATAGATAGATAGATAGATAGATAGATAGATAGATAGATAGATAGATAGATAGATAGATAGATAGATAGATAGATAGATAGATAGATAGATAGATAGATAGATAGATAGATAGATAGATAGATAGATAGATAGATAGATAGATAGATAGATAGATAGATAGATAGATAGATAGATAGATAGATAGACAGACAGACAGACAGACAGACAGACAGACAGACAGACAGACAGACAGACAGACAGACAGACAGACAGACAGACAGATAGATAGATAGATAGATAGATAGATAGATAGATAGATAGATAGATAGATAGATAGATAGATAGATAGATAGATAGATAGATAGATAGATAGATAGATAGATAGATAGATAGATAGATAGATAGATAGATAGATAGATAGATAGATAGATAGATAGATAGATAGATAGATAGATAGATAGATAGATAGATAGATAGATAGATAGATAGATAGATAGATAGATAGATAGATAGATAGATAGATAGATAGATAGATAGATAGATAGATAGATAGATAGATAGATAGATAGATAGATAGATAGATAGATAGATAGATAGATAGATAGATAGATAGATAGATAGATAGATAGATAGATAGATAGATAGATAGATAGATAGATAGATAGATAGATAGATAGATAGATAGATAGATAGATAGATAGATAGATAGATAGATAGATAGATAGATAGATAGATAGATAGATAGATAGATAGATAGATAGATAGATAGATAGATAGATAGATAGATAGATAGATAGATAGATAGATAGATAGATAGATAGATAGATAGATAGATAGATAGATAGATAGATAGATAGATAGATAGATAGATAGATAGATAGATAGATAGATAGATAGATAGATAGATAGATAGATAGATAGATAGATAGATAGATAGATAGATAGATAGATAGATAGATAGATAGATAGATAGATAGATAGATAGATAGATAGATAGATAGATAGATAGATAGATAGATAGATAGATAGATAGATAGATAGATAGATAGATAGATAGATAGATAGATAGATAGATAGATAGATAGATAGATAGATAGATAGATAGATAGATAGATAGATAGATAGATAGATAGATAGATAGATAGATAGATAGATAGATAGATAGATAGATAGATAGATAGATAGATAGATAGATAGATAGATAGATAGATAGATAGATAGATAGATA
The DNA here is from genome assembly GCF_052857255.1 of Amblyomma americanum. Lineage (NCBI taxonomy): Eukaryota > Metazoa > Arthropoda > Arachnida > Ixodida > Ixodidae > Amblyomma > Amblyomma americanum. The sequence continues at coordinate 14,137 of NW_027526783.1, read as the reverse complement.
GATAGATAGATAGATAGATAGATAGATAGATAGATAGATAGATAGATAGATAGATAGATAGATAGATAGATAGATAGATAGATAGATAGATAGATAGATAGATAGATAGATAGATAGATAGATAGATAGATAGATAGATAGATAGATAGATAGATAGATAGATAGATAGATAGATAGATAGATAGATAGATAGATAGATAGATAGATAGATAGATAGATAGATAGATAGATAGATAGATAGATAGATAGATAGATAGATAGATAGATAGATAGATAGATAGATAGATAGATAGAGAGGAGGAGGGAAAGGCAGCAAACGTGCGCTTGCTTTCCGCTAATGCTGCTACTGATATGCTTATACTGATGGTGACTGTATGTTTATATGTAACAGGTTTGGATAATGTGCATTGTAGTGCACAAATGTCTGCGATGCATTCCATCCATTTTTGCATATTTTTATTATAATATGTGCTCTCAGTTCATACTCATGCACATTAACAGTGAAACATCGTATACGTGTATCATCTTTAGGTGCCCATCACGCCAGCTCTATCGAGTGGCTGCAGAGCAGCTCGTTTCTAAATATCCTCTCCTCAAGGATCGGCTGGGAAGTGGAAGTGGTTTGGTGAGTACAGTAGTTTTACCTGCTTGCTTTCTCTTCATTTCCTTGCACTTGATGGCTCAACAAAAATGATACTGTGCAGCAGGTACATAACTTACAAAAATGGGAGTCAAGCCAATGATAAGCACTACAGACAGTGTAATTGATTTACTCTGTTCGGTGAAGGGCTTGTCACATATGCACCCGAAATCAAATTATTAAACAGCACAGGTGAAGGAAGGTAAAATAGATATTCTTATGATCACGTCTGTCACTGCCATGATAGGACATATGTATGACTGATAGTGGTTGACTAAGAATATTTTGTGGTGTGTTCTAACAGTTGACATATCGGCACGACAAGAGCTCTGTTGTCTTACTTTACAGAGGCTATTCAATGCGTTTTGAATACATGGGACATGCTTTTCAGTAAACATGGCAGTTGAAATTCACCACTTGTTCTGTCCTCTGTGTTATTCCTCTGTTTCATTGCTTCTGACATCTAATTCTATGAAAGTGTTGTGCTGCTCAAGCTTATTAGGGTTCCCCATTCATCTAAAGCTATGCATGCCTCTACACCCACCATTACATTACCCACTTCATTTTGGAATTGACCGTAATACATATGTACCGGCCATTGGGTATTTGTGTGTAAGGCCAACGAACCTGCATTCTATTTTAGGTCACGAGGGTGAAATCTAGGGCTTATGCAGGATGAAATGCTTGGGAAATGGGTCTTAGACCCCACCTTGAGTAGAGAAGCAACCTTTCGCCGTAGCTCTCTTTGGCGTCAGATGCCCATGCGCCCTAAAACTTCATCATCATCATCTTCATCATCAGATTAGCCAAAAATGGTTCAGAAATCATTACATAGAGTTTCAATCATTTTAACGCATTTTCAGGTCTGTGAATGAAAAAATACTGAGAAGCCTCTTTTATTGACATCAGTAGAGAGGCTCAAAAGGAGGTGCCTAATGATAACAACAAAGAAGGGACAAGAGAGAGCGTTAAGGTGACAAATTATTTTTATTCAGGAAAAGGCGCACACTTTAATGGAAGCCTGTGGCAGAGGTAATAACATGCAGCCAATGTCACATGGCACAAAAGGCCAAAAAGCAAAAAAGAGGCAAAACAAGGTTATAAAGGTAAAATGCGATGAAATCTCAAACGGGATGGTAAAAGAATGATAAAACACAGTGGTGACTATAGAACAGGTAATTTCACAGGGTGTAAGAAGGCATGAAAATCGATAAAAGGTATTTGTTACGATATGACACAGGTAGCATGGATAAAATGAGACGAAGCTAATGGTAGAAAATTTGTACAACCCCTGAATGTGACAATGTGAACCTGAAAACGTGCAGTCACCGTAACAATAAAAAAGTCAAAACAATGACACGCAATAAATAAGGCACACGTTGGCAACATTTGAAATTTAGCAATGTTCTTCTGAAAATTGAAGTCCACTCCTGTACCATGGCCTTGCCGAGCTACAAACACACTCTAAGCCCTTTCTTTTTATAAAGAAGGTTTCCTTCAATGCCAGCGCTACGCTGCTTCTACTTTTGTTAAGAACCATACTTTTGGGTAAAGGTGACCTGCACTTTCAATCTTTGCAATGAAGTGGTAGATTACATATAGTGCTTTTTTTCAAGTGAACGCTCGTGCACCTTCAACCGTTTGTTCAGGCCCTTTCCTGTTCGCCGGATGTAAACTTTTTCGCTTCTGAGCGGCAAAGCACCCCTTCTCTACACTTGACAAAGATATGGGCATGCCTTTTGGCAAAAGTTTGGGTTTTCGGTTTTCGCTATTAATCATAGGACACTATGTAGCCAGCTTACAATGGGCAGAATACACTATAGGGAACTTGTATTTATTTGCAACTTTTTCATAACGTGTTCAACCAAATGAAACAACGAGAAAACTGCTCGTCTCACATTCTTGTTGCATTCCTGACTGTAATTTCTTTTTTGGGCTTTCCGTTTCCGAGGCAAAGATTCAGTCACTGCTTATGGGACTGTTTGAGACATGCCTGTAGTAACCGTGTGGCCTGCAGTTGTGAATTTTTTGCATGCAATGTTCGCGTTATTTCTTTTTGAGCATTGTAATCGTGATGATTTTATGACCCGATCTCCTTTTTTGGAGTCAGCTGATTCATAGGAAAAATGTTCTGTTTGCCTTTGAGGTTTGTACATCAAACAGAATTTATTTTGCAGGCACGGGTAATTCTTAGTCCGAGAATTGTAACTTAGTGCTTTTGCGCAATTTTCTGGGGTTTTCTAAAGCCCACTTGAAACGTAAGAACCATGTAGAATTTCATTTTCGGTGGCGCGGTATGTTGAGGTGCCTTAACGACTAAAAATCGGCGACACACCTGAAAACCTATATGACCTTGATAAAGTCGAATCTGTTGTCCAGATTTTTGTGAACTGCTACTAGAGAAATAATGCCTAACACTGTCGCAACATACCACATTAAGCAATTCCTTTTCTATTCGATGTAGACCCTTTGTCAAATTAATAGAGTCGAGGCGCTTTGCTTCCGAGCCACACTGTGTGGCTCGTAATGCATCCCAAGCGTTCCAACCCGCCTGAAGGCAATAAGATTTCTCGTCCTGCCCCTCCAATTGATAGAAAATCTACGAATGCTACATGAGCTCAACAAGATGGCTTATAAGGAAGCCCCCCTGTGCTTTAAATTACTAACAAGGGCTCTACAACCGTATTCTCCAACTCTGCCACTGCAGCGGTAAGGTAAAATTTCAACAAAGTTATTAAACTATCCAGTAAGGTGCTAGCTGCTTTTTGAAACAAAACCGCACCTTTGTTTTGAATGTAAGACTCCACAGCTGAGAATAATTCTTTTTTGTAGGATGGAATAGACGGAGTCCTTGTCATGTACCGAAAACAAACTTGCAATGGTTCCACAGGATTGAAAGGAAGCTTGAATTTCCATCGAATTCTTTGTTACGAAGGAATCAACAACAAGCAACTTTGGTTGCCTTAACATTATTTCCCAAATAAAGTGTTGCCAAGCGTAGTACTCACTAATAATTCACCCAATGGGAACCTCCTCCTTATGATTCTTTGCCGTGAAAAACATGGCAAGAGTTTTTTTTTTGCACTTATACCATTTTTTAACAGCTCTAATTCAAAGCCCTTGCAGATGGTCACAGCCCATTATTTCACTTCACGCGGTTTGAGACTTACCTGAATGAAGTTATTTTCTATCTCACAGAAGCTCTTTCCTCTAAATTCCAGGCGTCACCACGATCACAAACCCTCCTTCCTTATCTGCGCACAGTAACCGCTGACCCTTTCCTGAGAAAGGTTACGACGGTGTTGATTTCAGACCGGCCGCTTGGGGATTTATTCGCAACTGCTCTTGACAAAACATATGCTCTGTCCAGCAAGCAGCGTTCATGATGATTATGCGGGGATGCTTTCCCAGCAACACACTTCTTCAATGAAAGGTACTCGTGTGCTCTAGCCACAGATTCAAGGCTGAATGTTGGTAGTTTAACCAGTACCCTGTTGACTTTTGTAATCTGAACATGCCGAAATACCTTCACTGCTCCACTTCCATGTTAATTGCCATGAAGTCTTAGGTGTGGGGTGCAAATGGGGTAACACTACAACTGTACAGCCTAAGCTGCAAGCCGTTTGTATTCCCGAAACATGTAAGTGATCCATTCATTGTGTTGCCAGTATCATGCTGCACACAAACTGTCATAAAAGAGTTGCACTTCCCTCCAGAGCTGTGAATGTAAAATTCTACACATCCTGTTTACGTGGCAAAAAGAAGGCCGGACTGCAAACGAACAGAATGTTGATTTCACAGGGTACCTCTGTTTGGGCGGTGTTAAGCAACATTTTTCTGGTAGCAGTGGACGAAATTGTGGACAGTAGGTTCGACAATACCAAGGTCAGAAAGGTGTTCTGGGCTGTCGACGACATTTTAGTCGTCAAGACCCCCCACTTTCCTGGCCACCTCAAATTAAAATCTAGATAGCTCTGTACATCTTAGGCAAGGTTTATAATACACCTATGAATTGCAGAAAGCAACAACTTACAAGTCTTGTACCTAGAAATATCCCTGCTACAGGATAGAGTACGTTGAATGTAAAAACGTTGAAGCCAAAAACAACTCTTGTCCTATGAGTGAGCTCACTCCAAAACAGTAAAAGGGGTTATAGTCACATCTGGATTGCAATCCACAATAAAGAAATCATGTTATCATTGCATGCAAGCAAGCTTCCAACGGCGGGCCACACGGTTACAACAGCCAGATCTCCTGCACACCGTTAAATCAGCAGTGACTGAATCCTTGCCTCAGAAAGTTGAAGGCAAAAAAAAATGATACTCAGGAACGCAACAAAAAGTAGACACCAGCAGTTGTCCTGTTCTCCCACCGGGTAGTACACAATATTAAAAAGGTTGGTAATTAATACAAGATACGCATAGTGTTTTCTGCCACTTGTAATCTGGTACATTGTGTTCTAGGATTTATAGCAAAAAACATAAAAGCAAACCTTTGGCGAAAGGCATGCGCATATTTTTCCCACTTGTAGGGAAGGGAGTGGTTTACCAGATTCCGCTCACAAACAAGAAAGGTTACTTCAGACAGACAGGAAAGTGGTTTTGTTAATGGTTTATGGTGGTTTAATGTCCCAAAGCAGCTCAGGCTATGAGGGGTGTCATAGTGAAAGGCTCTGGAAATATAGACCACCTGGGGTTCTTTAATGTGCAGTGACATCGCACGGGCTTCTAGAAATTTGCCTTCATCGATATTTGACCGCCGATATTTGCAGATAGATAGATAGATAGATAGATAGATAGATAGATAGATAGATAGATAGATAGATAGATAGATAGATAGATAGATAGATAGATAGATAGATAGATAGATAGATAGATAGATAGATAGATAGATAGATAGATAGATAGATAGATAGATAGATAGATAGATAGATAGATAGATAGATAGATAGATAGATAGAGAGATAGATAGATAGATAGATAGATAGATAGATAGATAGATAGATAGATAGATAGATAGATAGATAGATAGATAGATAGATAGATAGATAGATAGATAGATAGATAGATAGATAGATAGATAGATAGATAGATAGATAGATAGATAGATAGATAGATAGATAGATAGATAGATAGATAGATAGATAGATAGATAGATAGATAGATAGATAGATAGATAGATAGATAGATAGATAGATAGATAGATAGATAGATAGATAGATAGATAGATAGATAGATAGATAGATAGATAGATAGATAGATACATAGATAGATAGATAGATAGATAGATAGATAGATAGATAGATAGATAGATAGATAGATAGATAGATAGATAGATAGATAGATAGATAGATAGATAGATAGATAGATAGATAGATAGATAGATAGATAGATAGATAGATAGATAGATAGATAGATAGATAGATAGATAGATAGATAGATAGATAGATAGATAGATAGATAGATAGATAGATAGATAGATAGATAGATAGATAGATAGATAGATAGATAGATAGATAGATAGATAGATAGATAGATAGATAGATAGATAGATAGATAGATAGATAGATAGATAGATAGATAGATAGATAGATAGATAGATAGATAGATAGATAGATAGATAGATAGATAGATAGATAGATAGATAGATAGATAGATAGATAGATAGATAGATAGATAGATAGATAGATAGATAGATAGATAGATAGATAGATAGATAGATAGATAGATAGATAGATAGATAGATAGATAGATAGATAGATAGATAGATAGATAGATAGATAGATAGATAGATAGATAGATAGATAGATAGATAGATAGATAGATAGATAGATAGATAGATAGATAGATAGATAGATAGATAGATAGATAGATAGATAGATAGATAGATAGATAGATAGATAGATAGATAGATAGATAGATAGAGAGGAGGAGGGAAAGGCAGCAAACGTGCGCTTGCTTTCCGCTAATGCTGCTACTGATATGCTTATACTGATGGTGACTGTATGTTTATATGTAACAGGTTTGGATAATGTGCATTGTAGTGCACAAATGTCTGCGATGCATTCCATCCATTTTTGCATATTTTTATTATAATATGTGCTCTCAGTTCATACTCATGCACATTAACAGTGAAACATCGTATACGTGTATCATCTTTAGGTGCCCATCACGCCAGCTCTATCGAGTGGCTGCAGAGCAGCTCGTTTCTAAATATCCTCTCCTCAAGGATCGGCTGGGAAGTGGAAGTGGTTTGGTGAGTACAGTAGTTTTACCTGCTTGCTTTCTCTTCATTTCCTTGCACTTGATGGCTCAACAAAAATGATACTGTGCAGCAGGTACATAACTTACAAAAATGGGAGTCAAGCCAATGATAAGCACTACAGACAGTGTAATTGATTTACTCTGTTCGGTGAAGGGCTTGTCACATATGCACCCGAAATCAAATTATTAAACAGCACAGGTGAAGGAAGGTAAAATAGATATTCTTATGATCACGTCTGTCACTGCCATGATAGGACATATGTATGACTGATAGTGGTTGACTAAGAATATTTTGTGGTGTGTTCTAACAGTTGACATATCGGCACGACAAGAGCTCTGTTGTCTTATTTTACAGAGGCTATTCAATGCGTTTTGAATACATGGGACATGCTTTTCAGTAAACATGGCAGTTGAAATTCACCACTTGTTCTGTCCTCTGTGTTATTCCTCTGTTTCATTGCTTCTGACATCTAATTCTATGAAAGTGTTGTGCTGCTCAAGCTTATTAGGGTTCCCCATTCATCTAAAGCTATGCATGCCTCTACACCCACCATTACATTACCCACTTCATTTTGGAATTGACCGTAATACATATGTACCGGCCATTGGGTATTTGTGTGTAAGGCCAACGAACCTGCATTCTATTTTAGGTCACGAGGGTGAAATCTAGGGCTTATGCAGGATGAAATGCTTGGGAAATGGGTCTTAGACCCCACCTTGAGTAGAGAAGCAACCTTTCGCCGTAGCTCTCTTTGGCGTCAGATGCCCATGCGCCCTAAAACTTCATCATCATCATCTTCATCATCAGATTAGCCAAAAATGGTTCAGAAATCATTACATAGAGTTTCAATCATTTTAACGCATTTTCAGGTCTGTGAATGAAAAAATACTGAGAAGCCTCTTTTATTGACATCAGTAGAGAGGCTCAAAAGGAGGTGCCTAATGATAACAACAAAGAAGGGACAAGAGAGAGCGTTAAGGTGACAAATTATTTTTATTCAGGAAAAGGCGCACACTTTAATGGAAGCCTGTGGCAGAGGTAATAACATGCAGCCAATGTCACATGGCACAAAAGGCCAAAAAGCAAAAAAGAGGCAAAACAAGGTTATAAAGGTAAAATGCGATGAAATCTCAAACGGGATGGTAAAAGAATGATAAAACACAGTGGTGACTATAGAACAGGTAATTTCACAGGGTGTAAGAAGGCATGAAAATCGATAAAAGGTATTTGTTACGATATGACACAGGTAGCATGGATAAAATGAGACGAAGCTAATGGTAGAAAATTTGTACAACCCCTGAATGTGACAATGTGAACCTGAAAACGTGCAGTCACCGTAACAATAAAAAAGTCAAAACAATGACACGCAATAAATAAGGCACACGTTGGCAACATTTGAAATTTAGCAATGTTCTTCTGAAAATTGAAGTCCACTCCTGTACCATGGCCTTGCCGAGCTACAAACACACTCTAAGCCCTTTCTTTTTATAAAGAAGGTTTCCTTCAATGCCAGCGCTACGCTGCTTCTACTTTTGTTAAGAACCATACTTTTGGGTAAAGGTGACCTGCACTTTCAATCTTTGCAATGAAGTGGTAGATTACATATAGTGCTTTTTTTCAAGTGAACGCTCGTGCACCTTCAACCGTTTGTTCAGGCCCTTTCCTGTTCGCCGGATGTAAACTTTTTCGCTTCTGAGCGGCAAAGCACCCCTTCTCTACACTTGACAAAGATATGGGCATGCCTTTTGGCAAAAGTTTGGGTTTTCGGTTTTCGCTATTAATCATAGGACACTATGTAGCCAGCTTACAATGGGCAGAATACACTATAGGGAACTTGTATTTATTTGCAACTTTTTCATAACGTGTTCAACCAAATGAAACAACGAGAAAACTGCTCGTCTCACATTCTTGTTGCATTCCTGACTGTAATTTCTTTTTTGGGCTTTCCGTTTCCGAGGCAAAGATTCAGTCACTGCTTATGGGACTGTTTGAGACGTGCCTGTAGTAACCGTGTGGCCTGCAGTTGTGAATTTTTTGCATGCAATGTTCGCGTTATTTCTTTTTGAGCATTGTAATCGTGATGATTTTATGACCCGATCTCCTTTTTTGGAGTCAGCTGATTCATAGGAAAAATGTTCTGTTTGCCTTTGAGGTTTGTACATCAAACAGAATTTATTTTGCAGGCACGGGTAATTCTTAGTCCGAGAATTGTAACTTAGTGCTTTTGCGCAAT
>NW_027526782.1:0-56249 GCF_052857255.1 Amblyomma americanum | reverse complement strand
CGCGTATCACATGGACACTTGGAAAACCGATGTGTTCAGATTTAGCTCGTTTTGGTCTAAAACAGCTTGTTTCGCTGTATTAAGCAGAAATACATGCTTTTCGCGCAGTGATAAGAGAAAAAGCTTTAAAGGCGTGTCACAGGGACACTTGTAAAACCGATGTGTTCAGATTTACGTCGTTTCGGTCTAAAACAGCTTGTTTCGTTGGACTAAGCAAGAATACATGCTTTTCGCGCAGTTATAAGAGAAAAAAGTTTTGACGAGTATTACGTGGATACTTGTAAAACCGATGTGTTCAGATTTAGCTCGTTTCGGTCTTAAACAGCTTGTTTCGTTGTATTAAGCACGAATATATGCTTTTCGCGCAGTTATAAGAGAAAAAGTTTTGACGAGTATCACGTGGAACACTTGTAATACCGATGTGTTGTGATTTAGCTCGTTTCGGTTTAAAACAGCTTGTTTCGCTGTATTAAGCAAGAATACATGCTTTTCGCGCAGTTATAAGAGAAAAAAAAATTTTTGACGCGTATCAGAGGAACACTTGTAAAACCGATGCGTTGTGATTTAGCTCATTTCGGTCTAAAACAGCTTGTTTCGCTGTATTAAGCAAGAATACATGCTTTTCGCGCAGTTATAAGAGAAAACGTTTTGACGCGTATCAGAGGAACACTTGTAAAACCGATGTGTTGTGATTTAGCTCGTTTCGGTCTAAAACAGCTTGTTCGCTGTATTAAGCAAGAATACATGCTTTTCGCGCAGTTATAAGAGAAAAAGTTTTGACGCGTATCAGAGGAACACTTGTAAAACCGATGTGTTGTGATTTAGCTCGTTTCGGTCTAAAACAGCTTGTTTCGTTGTATTAAGCACGAATATGTGCTTTACGCGCAGTTATAGAAGAAAAAGTTTTGACACGTATTAGAGGAACACTTGTAAAACCTTTGTGTTGTGATTTAGCTTGTTTCGGTCTAAAACAGCTTGTTTCGTTCTATTAAGCAAGAATACATGCTTTTCGCGCAGTTATAAGAGAAAAGTTTTGACGAGTATCACGTGGATACTTGTAAAACCGATGTGTTCAGATTTAGCTCGTTTCGGTCTAAAACAGCTTGTTTCGTTGTATTAAGCAAGAATACATGCTTTTCGCGCAGTTATAAGAGAAAAATTTTTGACGAGTATCACGTGGAACACTTGTAATACCGATGTGTTGTGATTTAGCTCGTTTCGGTTAAAACAGCTTGTTTCGCTGTATTAGGCAAGAATACATGCTTTTCGCGCAGTTATAAGAGAAAAAGTTTTGACGCGTATCAGAGGAACACTTGTAAAACCGATGTGTTCAGATTTAGCTCGTTTCGGTCTGAAACAGCTTGTTTCGTTGTATTAAGCACGAATACATGCTTTTCGCGCAGTTATAAGAGAAAAAGTTTAGACGCGTATCAGAGGAACACTTGTAAAACCGGTGTGTTTTGATTTAGCTCGTTTCGGTGTAAAACAGCTTGTTTCGTAGTATTAAGCAAGAATACATGCTTTTCGCGCAGTTATAAGAGAAAAAGTTTTGACGCGTATTAGAGGAACACTTGTAAAACCTTTGTGTTGTGATTTAGCTCGTTTCGGTCTAAAACAGCTTGTTTCGCTGTATTAAGCAAGAATACATGCTTTTCGCGCAGTTATAAGAGAGAAAGTTTTGACGAGTATCAAGTGGATACTTGTAAAACCGATGTGTTCAGATTTAGATCGTTTCGGTCTAAAACAGCTTGTTTCGTTGTATTAAGCAAGAATACATGCTTTACGCGCAGTTATAAGAGAAAAAGTTTAGACGCGTGTCACAGGGACACTTGTAAAACCGATGTGTTCAGATTTAGCTCGTTTCGGTCTAAAACAACTTGTTTCGTTGTATTAAGCTCGAATACATGCTTTACGCGCAGTTATAGAAGAAAAAGTTTTGACGCCTATTAGAGAGACACTTGTAAAACCGATGTGTTATGATTTAGCTCGTTTCGGTCTAAAACAACTTGTTTCGTTGTATTAAGCAAGAATACATGCTTTCGCGCAGTTATAAGAGAGAAAGTTTTGACGAGTATCACCTGGATACTTGTAAAACCGATGTGTTCAGATTTAGATCGTTTCGGTCTAAAACAGCTTGTTTCGTTGTATTAAGCAAGAATACATGCTTTACGCGCAGTTATAGAAGAAAACGTTTTGACGCGTATCAGAGAGACACTTGTAAAACCGATGTGTTGTGATTTAGCTCGTTTCGGTCTAAAACAGCTTGTTTCGTTGTATTAAGCAAGAATACATGCTTTTCGCGCAGTTATAAGAGAAAAAGTTTTGACGAGTATCACGTGGATACTTGTAAAACCGAAGTGTTCAGATTTAGCTCGTTTCAGTCTAAAACAGCTTGTTTCGTTGTATTAAGCACGAATACATGCTTTTCGCGCAGTTATAAGGGAAAAAGTTTTGACGCGTATCACATGGACACTTGGAAAACCGATGTGTTCAGATTTAGCTCGTTTTGGTCTAAAACAGCTTGTTTCGCTGTATTAAGCACGAATACATGCTTTTCGCGCAGTTATAAGAGAAAAAGTTTTGACGCGTATCAGAGGAACACTTGTAAAACCGATGTGTTGTGATTTAGCTCGTTTCGGTGTAAAACAGCTTGTTTCGCTGTATTAAGCAGAAATACATGCTTTTCGCGCAGTGATAAGAGAAAAAGCTTTAAAGGCGTGTCACAGGGACACTTGTAAAACCGATGTGTTCAGATTTACCTCGTTTCGGTCTAAAACAGCTTGTTTCGTTGGACTAAGCAAGAATACATGCTTTTCGCGCAGTTATAAGAGAAAAAAGTTTTGACGCGTATCAGAGGAACACTTGTAAAACCGATGTGTTCAGATTTAGCTCGTTTCGGTCTAAAACAGCTTGTTTCGTTGTATTAAGCAAGAATACATGCTTTTCGCGCAGTTATAAGAGAAAAAGTTTTGACGCGTGTCACAGGGACACTTGTAAAACCGATGTGTTCAGATTTAGCTCGTTTCGGTCTAAAACAGCTTGTTTCGTTGTATTAAGCACGAATACATGCTTTTCGCGCAGTTATAAGAGAAAAAGTTTTGACGAGTATCACGTGGAACACTTGTAATACCGATGTGTTGTGATTTAGCTCGTTTCGGTCTAAAACAACTTGATTCGCTGTATTAAGCAAGAATACATGCTTTTCGCGCAGTTATAAAAGAAAAAGTTTTGACGCGTATCAGAGGAACACTTGTAAAACCGATGTGTTGTGATTTAGCTCATTTCGGTCTAAAACAGCTTGTTTAGCTGTATTAAGCAAGAATACATGCTTTTCGCGCAGTTATAAAAGAAAAAGTTTTGACGAGTATCACGTGGATACTTGTAAAACCGATGTGTTCAGATTTAGCTCGTTTCGGTCTAAAACAGCTTGTTTCGTTGTATTAAGCAAGAATACATGCTTTTCGCGCAGTTATAAGAGAGAAAGTTTTGACGAGTATCACGTGGATACTTGTAAAACCGATGTGTTCAGATTTAGATCGTTTCGGTCTAAAACAGCTTGTTTCGTTGTATTAAGCAAGAATACATGCTTTACGCGCAGTTATAGAAGAAAAAGTTTTGACGCGTATCAGAGAGACACTTGTAAAACCGATGTGTTGTGATTTAGCTCGTTTCGGTCTAAAACAGCTTGTTTCGTTGTATTAAGCAAGAATACATGCTTTTCGCGCAGTTATAAGAGAAAAAGTTTTGACGAGTATCACGTGGATACTTGTAAAACCGAAGTGTTCAGATTTAGCTCGTTTCGGTCTAAAACAGCTTGTTTCATTGTATTAAGCACGAATACATGCTTTTCGCGCAGTTATAAGGGAAAAAGTTTTGACGCGTATCACATGGACACTTGGAAAACCGATGTGTTCAGATTTAGCTCGTTTTGGTCTAAAACAGCTTGTTTCGCTGTATTAAGCACGAATACATGCTTTTCGCGCAGTTATAAGAGAAAAAGTTTTGACGCGTATCAGAGGAACACTTGTAAAACCGATGTGCTGTGATTTAGCTCGTTTCGGTGTAAAACAGCTTGTTTCGCTGTATTAAGCAGAAATACATGCTTTTCGCGCAGTGATAAGAGAAAAAGCTTTAAAGGCGTGTCACAGGGACACTTGTAAAACCGATGTGTTCAGATTTACCTCGTTTCGGTCTAAAACAGCTTGTTTCGTTGGACTAAGCAAGAATACATGCTTTTCGCGCAGTTATAAGAGAAAAAAGTTTTGACGCGTATCAGAGGAACACTTGTAAAACCGATGTGTTCAGATTTAGCTCGTTTCGGTCTAAAACAGCTTGTTTCGTTGTATTAAGCAAGAATACATGCTTTTCGCGCAGTTATAAGAGAAAAGTTTTGACGCGTGTCACAGGGACACTTGTAAAACCGGTGTGTTCAGATTTAGCTCGTTTCGGTCTAAAACAGCTTGTTTCGTTGTATTAAGCAAGAATACATGCTTTTCGCGCAGTTATAAGAGAAAAAGTTTTGACGAGTATCACGTGGATACTTGTAAAACCGATGTGTTCAGATTTAGCTCGTTTCGGTCTAAAACAACTTGTTTCGTTGTATTAAGCACGAATACATGCTTTTCGCGCAGTTATAAGAGAAAAAGTTTTGACGAGTATCACGTGGAACACTTGTAATACCGATGTGTTGTGATTTAGCTCGTTTCGGTCTAAAACAACTTGATTCGCTGTATTAAGCAAGAATACATGCTTTTCGCGCAGTTATAAAAGAAAAAGTTTTGACGCGTATCAGAGGAACACTTGTAAAACCGATGTGTTGTGATTTAGCTCATTTCGGTCTAAAACAGCTTGTTTCGCTGTATTAAGCAAGAATACATGCTTTTCGCGCAGTTATAAAAGAAAAAGTTTTGACGAGTATCACGTGGATACTTGTAAAACCGATGTGTTCAGATTTACCTCGTTTCGGTCTAAAACAGCTTGTTTCGTTGGACTAAGCAAGAATACATGCTTTTCGCGCAGTTATAAGAGAAAAAGTTTTGACGCGTATCAGAGGAACACTTGTAAAACCGATGTGTTCAGATTTAGCTCGTTTCGGTCTAAAACAGCTTGTTTCGTTGTATTAAGCAAGAATACATGCTTTTCGCGCAGTTATAAGAGAAAAAGTTTTGACGCGTGTCACAGGGACACTTGTAAAACCGATGTGTTCAGATTTAGCTCGTTTCGGTCTAAAACAGCTTGTTTCGTTGTATTAAGCAAGAATACATGCTTTTCGCGCAGTTATAAGAGAAAAAGTTTTGACGAGTATCACGTGGATACTTGTAAAACCGATGTGTTCAGATTTAGCTCGTTTCGGTCTAAAACAGCTTGTTTCGTTGTATTAGGCACGAGTACATGCTTTTCGCGCAGTTAAAAGAGAAAAAGTTTTGACGAGTATCACGTGGAACACTTGTAATACCGATGTGTTGTGATTTAGCTCGTTTCGGTCTAAAACAGCTTGTTTCGCTGTATTAAGCAAGAATACATGCTTTTCGCGCAGTAATAAGAGAAAAAGTTTTGACGCGTATCTGAGGAACACTTGTAAAACCGATGTGTTCGGATTTAGCTCGTTTCGGTCTAAAACAGCTTGTTTCGTTGTATTAAGCACGAATACATGCTTTACGCGCAGTTATAGAAGAAAAAGTTTTGACGCGTATCAGAGACACTTGTAAAACCGATGTGTTGTGATTTAGCTCGTTTCGGTCTAAAACAGCTTGTTTCGTTTGTATTAAGCAAGAATACATGCTTTTCGCGCAGTTATAAGAGAAAAAGTTTTGACGAGTATCACGTGTATACTTGTAAAACCGATGTGTTCAGATTTAGCTCGTTTCGGTCTAAAACAGCTTGTTTCGTTGTATTAAGCACGAATACATGCTTTTCGAGCAGTTATAAGAGAAAAAGTTTTGACGAGTATCACGTGGAACACTTGTAATACCGATGTGTTGTGATTTAGCTCGTTTCGGCTTAAAACAGCTTGTTTCGCTGTATTAAGCAAGAATACATGCTTTTCGCGCAGTTATAAGAGAAAAAGTTTTGACGCGTATCAGAGGAACACTTGTAAAACCGATGTGTTCAGATTTAGCTCGTTTCGGTCTGAAACAGCTTGTTTCGTTGTATTAAGCACGAATACATGCTTTTCGCGCAGTTATAAGAGAAAAAGTTTAGACGCGTATCAGAGGAACACTTGTAAAACCGGTGTGTTGTGATTTAGCTCGTTTCGGTCTAAAACAGCTTGTATACATGCTTTTCGCGCAGTTATAAGAGAAAAAGTTTTGACGAGTATCACGTGGAACACTTGTAATACCGATGTGTTGTGATTTGGCTCGTTTCGGTCTAAAACAGCTTGTTTCGTTGTATTAAGCAAGAATACATGCTTTTCGCGCAGTTATAAGAGAAAAAGTTTTGACGCGTATCAGAGGAACACTGGTAAAACCGATGTGTTCAGATTTAACTCTTTTCGGACTAAAACAGCTTGTTTTGTTGTATTAAGCACGAATACATGCTTTTCGCGCAGTTATAGGGGAAAAAGTTTTCACGCGTATCACATGGACACTTGGAAAACCGATGTGTTGTGATTTAGCTCGTTTCGGTCTAAAACAGCTTGTTTCGCTGTATTAAGCAGAAATACATGCTTTTCGCGCAGTGATAAGAGAAAAAGCTTTAAAGGCGTTTCACAGGGACACTTGTAAAACCGATGTGTTCAGATTTACCTCGTTTCGGTCTAAAACAGCTTGTTTCGTTGGACTAAGCACGAATACATGCTTTTCGCGCAGCTATAAGAGAAAAAAGAGTTGACGCGTATCAGAGGAACACTTGTAAAACCGATGTGTTGTGATTTAGCTCTTTTCGGTCTAAAACAGCTTGTTTCGCTGTATTAAGCAAGAATACATGCTTTTCGCGCAGTTATAAGAGAAAAAGTTTTGACGCGTATCAGAGGAACACTTGTAAAACCGATGTGTTGTGATTTAGCTCATTTCGGTCTAAAACAGCTTGTTTCGCTGTATTAAGCAAGAATACATGCTTTTCGCGCAGTTATAAGAGAAAACGTTTTGACGCGTATCAGAGGAACACTTGTAAAACCGATGTGTTGTGATTTAGCTCGTTTCGGTCTAAAACAGCTTGTTTCGCTGTATTAAGCAAGAATACATGCTTTTCGCGCCGTTATAAGAGAAAAAGTTTTGACGCGTATCAGAGGAACACTTGTAAAACCGATGTGTTGGGATTTAGCTCGTTTCGGTCTAAAACAGCTTGTTTCGCTGTATTAAGCAAGAATACATGCTTTTCGCGCAGTTATAAGAGAAAAAGTTTTGACGCGTATCAGAGGAACACTTGTAAAACCGATGTGTTCAGATTTAGCTCGTTTCGGTCTAAAACAGCTTGTTTCGTTGTATTAAGCAAGAATACATGCTTTTCGCGCAGTTATAAGAGAAAAAGTTTTGACGCGTGTCACAGGGACACTTGTAAAACCGATGTGTTCAGATTTAGCTCGTTTCGGTCTAAAACAGCTTGTTTCGTTGTATTAAGCAAGAATACATGCTTTTCGCGCAGTTATAAGAGAAAAAGTTTTGACGAGTATCACGTGGATACTTGTAAAACCGATGTGTTCAGATTTAGCTCGTTTCGGTCTAAAACAGCTTGTTTCGTTGTATTAGGCACGAGTACATGCTTTTCGCGCAGTTAAAAGAGAAAAAGTTTTGACGAGTATCACGTGGAACACTTGTAATACCGATGTGTTGTGATTTAGCTCGTTTCGGTCTAAAACAGCTTGTTTCGCTGTATTAAGCAAGAATACATGCTTTTCGCGCAGTAATAAGAGAAAAAGTTTTGACGCGTATCTGAGGAACACTTGTAAAACCGATGTGTTCGGATTTAGCTCGTTTCGGTCTAAAACAGCTTGTTTCGTTGTATTAAGCACGAATACATGCTTTACGCGCAGTTATAGAAGAAAAAGTTTTGACGCGTATCAGAGACACTTGTAAAACCGATGTGTTGTGATTTAGCTCGTTTCGGTCTAAAACAGCTTGTTTCGTTTGTATTAAGCAAGAATACATGCTTTTCGCGCAGTTATAAGAGAAAAAGTTTTGACGAGTATCACGTGTATACTTGTAAAACCGATGTGTTCAGATTTAGCTCGTTTCGGTCTAAAACAGCTTGTTTCGTTGTATTAAGCACGAATACATGCTTTTCGAGCAGTTATAAGAGAAAAAGTTTTGACGAGTATCACGTGGAACACTTGTAATACCGATGTGTTGTGATTTAGCTCGTTTCGGCTTAAAACAGCTTGTTTCGCTGTATTAAGCAAGAATACATGCTTTTCGCGCAGTTATAAGAGAAAAAGTTTTGACGCGTATCAGAGGAACACTTGTAAAACCGATGTGTTCAGATTTAGCTCGTTTCGGTCTGAAACAGCTTGTTTCGTTGTATTAAGCACGAATACATGCTTTTCGCGCAGTTATAAGAGAAAAAGTTTAGACGCGTATCAGAGGAACACTTGTAAAACCGGTGTGTTGTGATTTAGCTCGTTTCGGTCTAAAACAGCTTGTATACATGCTTTTCGCGCAGTTATAAGAGAAAAAGTTTTGACGAGTATCACGTGGAACACTTGTAATACCGATGTGTTGTGATTTGGCTCGTTTCGGTCTAAAACAGCTTGTTTCGTTGTATTAAGCAAGAATACATGCTTTTCGCGCAGTTATAAGAGAAAAAGTTTTGACGCGTATCAGAGGAACACTGGTAAAACCGATGTGTTCAGATTTAACTCTTTTCGGACTAAAACAGCTTGTTTTGTTGTATTAAGCACGAATACATGCTTTTCGCGCAGTTATAGGGGAAAAAGTTTTCACGCGTATCACATGGACACTTGGAAAACCGATGTGTTGTGATTTAGCTCGTTTCGGTCTAAAACAGCTTGTTTCGCTGTATTAAGCAGAAATACATGCTTTTCGCGCAGTGATAAGAGAAAAAGCTTTAAAGGCGTTTCACAGGGACACTTGTAAAACCGATGTGTTCAGATTTACCTCGTTTCGGTCTAAAACAGCTTGTTTCGTTGGACTAAGCACGAATACATGCTTTTCGCGCAGCTATAAGAGAAAAAAGAGTTGACGCGTATCAGAGGAACACTTGTAAAACCGATGTGTTGTGATTTAGCTCGTTTCGGTCTAAAACAGCTTGTTTCGCTGTATTAAGCAAGAATACATGCTTTTCGCGCAGTTATAAGAGAAAAAGTTTTGACGCGTATCAGAGGAACACTTGTAAAACCGATGTGTTGTGATTTAGCTCATTTCGGTCTAAAACAGCTTGTTTCGCTGTATTAAGCAAGAATACATGCTTTTCGCGCAGTTATAAGAGAAAACGTTTTGACGCGTATCAGAGGAACACTTGTAAAACCGATGTGTTGTGATTTAGCTCGTTTCGGTCTAAAACAGCTTGTTTCGCTGTATTAAGCAAGAATACATGCTTTTCGCGCCGTTATAAGAGAAAAAGTTTTGACGCGTATCAGAGGAACACTTGTAAAACCGATGTGTTGGGATTTAGCTCGTTTCGGTCTAAAACAGCTTGTTTCGCTGTATTAAGCAAGAATACATGCTTTTCGCGCAGTTATAAGAGAAAAAGTTTTGACGCGTATCAGAGGAACACTTGTAAAACCGATGTGTTCAGATTTAGCTCGTTTCGGTCTAAAACAGCTAGTTTCGTTGTATTAAGCACGAATATGTGCTTTACGCGCAGTTATAGAAGAAAAAGTTTTGACACGTATTAGAGGAACACTTGTAAAACCTTTGTGTTGTGATTTAGCTCGTTTCGGTCTAAAACAGCTTGTTTCGTTCTATTAAGCAAGAATACATGCTTTTCGCGCAGTTATAAGAGAAAAAGTTTTGACGAGTGTCACGTGGATACTTGTAAAACCGATGTGTTCAGATTTAGCTCGTTTCGGTCTAAAACAGCTTGTTTCGTTGTATTAAGCACGAATACATGCTTTTCGCGCAGTTATAAGAGAAAAATTTTTGACGAGTATCACGTGGAACACTTGTAAAACCGATGTGTTCAGATTTAGCTCGTTTCGGTCTGAAACAGCTTGTTTCGTTCTATTAAGCACGAATACATGCTTTTCGCGCAGTTATAAAAGAAAAAGTTTAGACGCGTATCAGAGGAACACTTGTAAAACCGATGTGTTTTGATTTAGCTCGTTTCGGTGTAAAACAGCTTGTTTCGTAGTATTAAGCAAGAATACATGCTTTTCGCGCAGTTATAAGAGAAAAAGTTTTGACGCGTATTAGAGGAACACTTGTAAAACCTTTGTGTTGTGATTTAGCTCGTTTCGGTCTAAAACAGCTTGTTTCGCTGTATTAGGCAAGAATACATGCTTTTCGCGCAGTTATAAGAGAGAAAGTTTTGACGAGTATCACGTGGATACTTGTAAAACCGATGTGTTCAGATTTAGATCGTTTCGGTCTAAAACAGCTTGTTTCGTTGTATTAAGCAAGAATACATGCTTTACGCGCAGTTATAAGAGAAAAAGTTTAGACGCGTGTCACAGGGACACTTGTAAAACCGATGTGTTCAGATTTAGCTCGTTTCGGTCTAAAACAACTTGTTTCGTTGTATGAAGCACGAATACATGCTTTTCGCGCAGTTATAAGAGAAAAAGTTTTGACGAGTATCACGTGGATACTTCTAAAACCGAAGTGTTCAGATTTAGCTCGTTTCGGTCTAAAACAGCTTGTTTCGTTGTATTAAGCACGAATACATGCTTTTCGCGCAGTTATAAGGGAAAAAGTTTTGACGCGTATCACATGGACACTTGGAAAACCGATGTGTTCAGATTTAGCTCGTTTTGGTCTAAAACAGCTTGTTTCGTTGTATTAAGCAAGAATACATGCTTTACGCGCAGTTATAGAAGAAAAAGTTTTGACGCGTATCAGAGAGACACTTGTAAAACCGATGTGTTGTGATTTAGCTCGTTTCGGTCTGAAACAGCTTGTTTCGTTGTATTAAGCAAGAATACATGCTTTTCGCGCAGTTATAAGAGAAAAAGTTTTGACGAGTATCACGTGGATACTTCTAAAACCGAAGTGTTCAGATTTAGCTCGTTTCGGTCTAAAACAGCTTGTTTCGTTGTATTAAGCACGAATACATGCTTTTCGCGCAGTTATAAGGGAAAAAGTTTTGACGCGTATCACATGGACACTTGGAAAACCGATGTGTTCAGATTTAGCTCGTTTTGGTCTAAAACAGCTTGTTTCGCTGTATTAAGCACGAATACATGTTTTTCGCGCAGTTATAAGAGAAAAAGTTTTGACGCGTATCAGAGGAACACTTGTAAAACCGATGTGTTGTGATTTAGCTCGTTTCGGTGTAAAACAGCTTGTTTCGCTGTATTAAGCAGAAATACATGCTTTTCGCGCAGTGATAAGAGAAAAAGCTTTAAAGGCGTGTCACAGGGACACTTGTAAAACCGATGTGTTCAGATTTACCTCGTTTCGGTCTAAAACAGCTTGTTTCGTTGGACTAAGCAAGAATACATGCTTTTCGCGCAGTTATAAGAGAAAAAAGTTTTGACGCGTATCAGAGGAACACTTGTAAAATCGATGTGTTCAGATTTAGCTCGTTTCGGTCTAAAACAGCTTGTTTCGTTGTATTAAGCAAGAATACATGCTTTTCGCGCAGTTATAAGAGAAAAAGTTTTGACGCGTGTCACAGGGACACTTGTAAAACCGATGTGTTCAGATTTAGCTCGTTTCGGTCTAAAACAGCTTGTTTCGTTGTATTAAGCACGAATACATGCTTTTCGCGCAGTTATAAGAGAAAAAGTTTTGACGAGTATCACGTGGAACACTTGTAATACCGATGTGTTGTGATTTAGCTCGTTTCGGTCTAAAACAACTTGATTCGCTGTATTAGGCAAGAATACATGCTTTTCGCGCAGTTATAAAAGAAAAAGTTATGACGCGTATCAGAGGAACACTTGTAAAACCGATGTGTTGTGATTTAGCTCATTTCGGTCTAAAACAGCTTGTTTCGCTGTATTAAGCAAGAATACATGCTTTTCGCGCAGTTATAAAAGA
The DNA here is from genome assembly GCF_052857255.1 of Amblyomma americanum. Taxonomy (NCBI): domain Eukaryota; kingdom Metazoa; phylum Arthropoda; class Arachnida; order Ixodida; family Ixodidae; genus Amblyomma; species Amblyomma americanum. Next base: position 44,151 of record NW_027526782.1, on the reverse strand, counting down.
AAAAGTTTTGACGAGTAGCACGTGGATACTTGTAAAACCGATGTGTTCAGATTTAGCTCGTTTCGGTCTAAAACAGCTTGTTTCGTTGTATAAGCAAGAATACATGCTTTTCGCGCAGTTATAAGAGAGAAAGTTTTGACGAGTATCACGTGGATACTTGTAAAACCGATGTGTTCAGATTTAGATCGTTTCGGTCTAAAACAGCTTGTTTCGTTGTATTAAGCAAGAATACATGCTTTACGCGCAGTTATAGAAGAAAAAGTTTTGACGCGTATCAGAGAGACACTTGTAAAACCGATGTGTTGTGATTTAGCTCGTTTCGGTCTGAAACAGCTTGTTTCGTTGTATTAAGCAAGAATACATGCTTTTCGCGCAGTTATAAGAGAAAAAGTTTTGACGCGTATCACATGGACACTTGGAAAACCGATGTGTTCAGATTTAGCTCGTTTTGGTCTAAAACAGCTTGTTTCGCTGTATTAAGCACGAATACATGCTTTTCGCGCAGTTATAAGAGAAAAAGTTTTGACGCGTATCAGAGGAACACTTGTAAAACCGATGTGTTGTGATTTAGCTCGTTTCGGTGTAAAACAGCTTGTTTCGCTGTATTAAGCAGAAATACATGCTTTTCGCGCAGTGATAAGAGAAAAAGCTTTAAAGGCGTGTCACAGGGACACTTGTAAAACCGATGTGTTCAGATTTACCTCGTTTCGATCTAAAACAGCTTGTTTCGTTGGACTAAGCAAGAATACATGCTTTTCGCGCAGTTATAAGAGAAAAAAGTTTTGACGCGTATCAGAGGAACACTTGTAAAATCGATGTGTTCAGATTTAGCTCGTTTCGGTCTAAAACAGCTTGTTTCGTTGTATCAAGCAAGAATACATGCTTTTCGCGCAGTTATAAGAGAAAAAGTTTTGACGCGTGTCACAGGGACACTTGTAAAACCGATGTGTTCAGATTTAGCTCGTTTCGGTCTAAAACAGCTTGTTTCGTTGTATTAAGCACGAATACATGCTTTTCGCGCAGTTATAAGAGAAAAAGTTTTGACGAGTATCACGTGGAACACTTGTAATACCGATGTGTTGTGATTTAGCTCGTTTCGGTCTAAAACAACTTGATTCGCTGTATTAGGCAAGAATACATGCTTTTCGCGCAGTTATAAAAGAAAAAGTTTTGACGCGTATCAGAGGAACACTTGTAAAACCGATGTGTTGTGATTTAGCTCATTTCGGTCTAAAACAGCTTGTTTCGCTGTATTAAGCAAGAATACATGCTTTTCGCGCAGTTATAAAAGAAAAAGTTTTGACGAGTATCACGTGGATACTTGTAAAACCGATGTGTTCAGATTTAGCTCGTTTCGGTCTAAAACAGCTTGTTTCGTTGTATAAGCAAGAATACATGCTTTTCGCGCAGTTATAAGAGAGAAAGTTTTGACGAGTATCACGTGGATACTTGTAAAACCGATGTGTTCAGATTTAGATCGTTTCGGTCTAAAACAGCTTGTTTCGTTGTATTAAGCAAGAATACATGCTTTACGCGCAGTTATAGAAGAAAAAGTTTTGACGCGTATCAGAGAGACACTTGTAAAACCGATGTGTTGTGATTTAGCTCGTTTCGGTCTAAAACAGCTTGTTTCGTTGTATTAAGCAAGAATACATGCTTTTCGCGCAGTTATAAGAGAAAAAGTTTTGACGAGTATCACGTGGATACTTGTAAAACCGAAGTGTTCAGATTTAGCTCGTTTCGGTCTAAAACAGCTTGTTTCGTTGTATTAAGCACGAATACATGCTTTTCGCGCAGTTATAAGGGAAAAAGTTTTGACGCGTATCACATGGACACTTGGAAAACCGATGTGTTCAGATTTAGCTCGTTTTGGTCTAAAACAGCTTGTTTCGCTGTATTAAGCACGAATACATGCTTTTCGCGCAGTTATAAGAGAAGAAGTTTTGACGCGTATCAGAGGAACACTTGTAAAACCGATGTGTTGTGATTTAGCTCGTTTCGGTGTAAAACAGCTTGTTTCGCTGTATTAAGCAGAAATACATGCTTTTCGCGCAGTGATAAGAGAAAAAGCTTTAAAGGCGTGTCACAGGGACACTTGTAAAACCGATGTGTTCAGATTTACCTCGTTTCGGTCTAAAACAGCTTGTTTCGTTGGACTAAGCAAGAATACATGCTTTTCGCGCAGTTATAAGAGAAAAAAGTTTTGACGCGTATCAGAGGAACACTTGTAAAACCGATGTGTTCAGATTTAGCTCGTTTCGGTCTAAAACAGCTTGTTTCGTTGTATTAAGCACGAATACATGCTTTTCGCGCAGTTATAAGAGAAAAAGTTTTGACGAGTATCACGTGGAACACTTGTAATACCGATGTGCTGTGATTTAGCTCGTTTCGGTTTAAAACAGCTTGTTTCGCTGTATTAAGCAAGAATACATGCTTTTCGCGCAGTTATAAGAGAAAAAGTTTTGACGCGTATCAGAGGAACACTTGTAAAACCGATGTGTTCAGATTTAGCTCGTTTCGGTCTAAAACAGCTTGTTTCGTTGTATTAAGCACGAATACATGTTTTTCGCGCAGTTATAAGAGAAAAAGTTTTGACGAGTATCACGTGGAACACTTGTAATACCGATGTGTTGTGATTTAGCTCGTTTCGGTCTAAAACAACTTGATTCGCTGTATTAGGCAAGAATACATGCTTTTCGCGCAGTTATAAAAGAAAAAGTTTTGACGCGTATCAGAGGAACACTTGTAAAACCGATGTGTTGTGATTTAGCTCATTTCGGTCTAAAACAGCTTGTTTCGCTGTATTAAGCAAGAACACATGCTTTTCGCGCAGTTATAAAAGAAAAAGTTCTGACGAGTATCACGTGGATACTTGTAAAACCGATGTGTTCAGATTTAGCTCGTTTCGGTCTAAAACAGCTTGTTTCGTTGTATTAAGCAAGAATACATGCTTTTCGCGCAGTTATAAGAGAGAAAGTTTTGACGAGTATCACGTGGATACTTGTAAAACCGATGTGTTCAGATTTAGATCGTTTCGGTCTAAAACAGCTTGTTTCGTTGTATTAAGCAAGAATACATGCTTTACGCGCAGTTATAGAAGAAAAAGTTTTGACGCGTATCAGAGAGACACTTGTAAAACCGATGTGTTGTGATTTAGCTCGTTTCGGTCTAAAACAGCTTGTTTCGTTGTATTAAGCAAGAATACATGCTTTTCGCGCAGTTATAAGAGAAAAAGTTTTGACGAGTATCACGTGGATACTTGTAAAACCGAAGTGTTCAGATTTAGCTCGTTTCGGTCTAAAACAGCTTGTTTCGTTGTATTAAGCACGAATACATGCTTTTCGCGCAGTTATAAGGGAAAAAGTTTTGACGCGTATCACATGGACACTTGGAAAACCGATGTGTTCAGATTTAGCTCGTTTTGGTCTAAAACAGCTTGTTTCGCTGTATTAAGCACGAATACATGCTTTTCGCGCAGTTATAAGAGAAAAAGTTTTGACGCGTATCAGAGGAACACTTGTAAAACCGATGTGTTGTGATTTAGCTCGTTTCGGTGTAAAACAGCTTGTTTCGCTGTATTAAGCAGAAATACATGCTTTTCGCGCAGTGATAAGAGAAAAAGCTTTAAAGGCGTGTCACAGGGACACTTGTAAAACCGATGTGTTCAGATTTACCTCGTTTCGGTCTAAAACAGCTTGTTTCGTTGGACTAAGCAAAAATACATGCTTTTCCCGCAGTTATAAGAGAAAAAAGTTTTGACGCGTATCAGAGGAACACTTGTAAAACCGATGTGTTCAGATTTAGCTCGTTTCGGTCTAAAACAGCTTGTTTCGTTGTATTAAGCACGAATACATGCTTTTCGCGCAGTTATAAGAGAAAAAGTTTTGACGAGTATCACGTGGAACACTTGTAATACCGATGTGTTGTGATTTAGCTCGTTTCTGTCTAAAACAACTTGATTCGCTGTATTAAGCAAGAATACATGCTTTTCGCGCAGTTATAAAAGAAAAAGTTTTGACGCGTATCAGAGGAACACTTGTAAAACCGATGTGTTGTGATTTAGCTCATTTCGGTCTAAAACAGCTTGTTTCGCTGTATTAAGCAAGAATACATGCTTTTCGCGCAGTTATAAAAGAAAAAGTTTTGACGAGTATCACGTGGATACTTGTAAAACCGATGTGTTCAGATTTAGCTCGTTTCGGTCTAAAACAGCTTGTTTCGTTGTATTAAGCAAGAATACATGCTTTTCGCGCAGTTATAAGAGAAAAAGTTTTGACGCGTATTAGAGAGACACTTGTAAAACCGATGTGTTGTGATTTAGCTCGTTTCGGTCTAAAACAGCTTGTTTCGTTGTATTAGGCAAGAATACATGCTTTTCGCGCAGTTATAAGAGAAAAAGTTTTGACGAGTATCACGTGGATACTTGTAAAACCGATGTGTTCAGATTTAGCTCGTTTCGGTCTAAAACAGCTTGTTTCGTTGTATTAGGCACGAGTACATGCTTTTCGCGCAGTTAAAAGAGAAAAAGTTTTGACGAGTATCACGTGGAACACTTGTAATACCGATGTGTTGTGATTTAGCTCGTTTCGGTCTAAAACAGCTTGTTTCGCTGTATTAAGCAAGAATACCGATGTGATACATGCTTTTCGCGCAGTTATAAGAGAAAAAGTTTTGACGCGTATTAGAGAGACACTTGTAAAACCGATGTGTTGTGATTTAGCTCGTTTCGGTCTAAAACAGCTTGTTTCGTTGTATTAGGCAAGAATACATGCTTTTCGCGCAGTTATAAGAGAAAAAGTTTTGACGAGTATCACGTGGATACTTGTAAAACCGATGTGTTCAGATTTAGCTCGTTTCGGTCTAAAACAGCTTGTTTCGTTGTATTAGGCACGAGTACATGCTTTTCGCGCAGTTAAAAGAGAAAAAGTTTTGACGAGTATCACGTGGAACACTTGTAATACCGATGTGTTGTGATTTAGCTCGTTTCGGTCTAAAACCGCTTGTTTCGCTGTATTAAGCAAGAATACATGCTTTTCGCGCAGTTATAAGAGAAAAAGTTTTGACGCGTATCAGAGACACTTGTAAAACCGATGTGTTGTGATTTAGCTCGTTTCGGTCTAAAACAGCTTGTTTCGTTGTATTAAGCAAGAATACATGCTTTTCGCGCAGTTATAAGAGAAAAAGTTTTGACGAGTATCACGTGTATACTTGTAAAACCGATGTGTTCAGATTTAGCTCGTTTCGGTCTAAAACAGCTTGTTTCGTTGTATTAAGCACGAATATATGCTTTTCGCGCAGTTATAAGAGAAAAAGTTTTGACGAGTATCACGTGGAACACTTGTAATACCGATGTGTTGTGATTTAGCTCGTTTCGGTTTAAAACAGCTTGTTTCGCTGTATTAAGCAAGAATACATGCTTTTCGCGCAGTTATAAGAGAAAAAGTTTTGACGAGTATCACGTGTATACTTGTAAAACCGATGTGTTCAGATTTAGCTCGTTTCGGTCTAAAACAGCTTGTTTCGTTGTATTAAGCACGAATACATGCTTTTCGCGCAGTTATAAGAGAAAAAGTTTTGACGAGTATCACGTGGAACACTTGTAATACCGATGTGCTGTGATTTAGCTCGTTTCGGTTTAAAACAGCTTGTTTCGCTGTATTAAGCAAGAATACATGCTTTTCGCGCAGTTATAAGAGAAAAAGTTTTGACGCGTATCAGAGGAACACTTGTAAAACCGATGTGTTCAGATTTAGCTCGTTTCGGTCTAAAACAGCTTGTTTCGTTGTATTAAGCACGAATACATGTTTTTCGCGCAGTTATAAGAGAAAAAGTTTTGACGAGTATCACGTGGAACACTTGTAATACCGATGTGTTGTGATTTAGCTCGTTTCGGTCTAAAACAACTTGATTCGCTGTATTAGGCAAGAATACATGCTTTTCGCGCAGTTATAAAAGAAAAGTTTTGACGCGTATCAGAGGAACACTTGTAAAACCGATGTGTTGTGATTTAGCTCATTTCGGTCTAAAACAGCTTGTTTCGCTGTATTAAGCAAGAACACATGCTTTTCGCGCAGTTATAAAAGAAAAAGTTCTGACGAGTATCACGTGGATACTTGTAAAACCGATGTGTTCAGATTTAGCTCGTTTCGGTCTAAAACAGCTTGTTTCGTTGTATTAAGCAAGAATACATGCTTTTCGCGCAGTTATAAGAGAGAAAGTTTTGACGAGTATCACGTGGATACTTGTAAAACCGATGTGTTCAGATTTAGATCGTTTCGGTCTAAAACAGCTTGTTTCGTTGTATTAAGCAAGAATACATGCTTTACGCGCAGTTATAGAAGAAAAAGTTTTGACGCGTATCAGAGAGACACTTGTAAAACCGATGTGTTGTGATTTAGCTCGTTTCGGTCTAAAACAGCTTGTTTCGTTGTATTAAGCAAGAATACATGCTTTTCGCGCAGTTATAAGAGAAAAAGTTTTGACGAGTATCACGTGGATACTTGTAAAACCGAAGTGTTCAGATTTAGCTCGTTTCGGTCTAAAACAGCTTGTTTCGTTGTATTAAGCACGAATACATGCTTTTCGCGCAGTTATAAGGGAAAAAGTTTTGACGCGTATCACATGGACACTTGGAAAACCGATGTGTTCAGATTTAGCTCGTTTTGGTCTAAAACAGCTTGTTTCGCTGTATTAAGCACGAATACATGCTTTTCGCGCAGTTATAAGAGAAAAAGTTTTGACGCGTATCAGAGGAACACTTGTAAAACCGATGTGTTGTGATTTAGCTCGTTTCGGTGTAAAACAGCTTGTTTCGCTGTATTAAGCAGAAATACATGCTTTTCGCGCAGTGATAAGAGAAAAAGCTTTAAAGGCGTGTCACAGGGACACTTGTAAAACCGATGTGTTCAGATTTACCTCGTTTCGGTCTAAAACAGCTTGTTTCGTTGGACTAAGCAAAAATACATGCTTTTCGCGCAGTTATAAGAGAAAAAAGTTTTGACGCGTATCAGAGGAACACTTGTAAAACCGATGTGTTCAGATTTAGCTCGTTTCGGTCTAAAACAGCTTGTTTCGTTGTATTAAGCACGAATACATGCTTTTCGCGCAGTTATAAGAGAAAAAGTTTTGACGAGTATCACGTGGAACACTTGTAATACCGATGTGTTGTGATTTAGCTCGTTTCTGTCTAAAACAACTTGATTCGCTGTATTAAGCAAGAATACATGCTTTTCGCGCAGTTATAAAAGAAAAAGTTTTGACGCGTATCAGAGGAACACTTGTAAAACCGATGTGTCGTGATTTAGCTCATTTCGGTCTAAAACAGCTTGTTTCGCTGTATTAAGCAAGAATACATGCTTTTCGCGCAGTTATAAAAGAAAAAGTTTTGACGAGTATCACGTGGATACTTGTAAAACCGATGTGTTCAGATTTAGCTCGTTTCGGTCTAAAACAGCTTGTTTCGTTGTATTAAGCAAGAATACATGCTTTTCGCGCAGTTATAAGAGAAAAAGTTTTGACGCGTATTAGAGAGACACTTGTAAAACCGATGTGTTGTGATTTAGCTCGTTTCGGTCTAAAACAGCTTGTTTCGTTGTATTAGGCAAGAATACATGCTTTTCGCGCAGTTATAAGAGAAAAAGTTTTGACGAGTATCACGTGGATACTTGTAAAACCGATGTGTTCAGATTTAGCTCGTTTCGGTCTAAAACAGCTTGTTTCGTTGTATTAGGCACGAGTACATGCTTTTCGCGCAGTTAAAAGAGAAAAAGTTTTGACGAGTATCACGTGGAACACTTGTAATACCGATGTGTTGTGATTTAGCTCGTTTCGGTCTAAAACAGCTTGTTTCGCTGTATTAAGCAAGAATACATGCTTTTCGCGCAGTTATAAGAGAAAAAGTTTTGACGCCTATCAGAGGAACACTTGTAAAACCGATGTGTTCGGATTTAGCTCGTTTCGGTCTAAAACCGCTTGTTTCGTTGTATTAAGCACGAATACATGCTTTACGCGCAGTTATAGAAGAAAAAGTTTTGACGCGTATCAGAGACACTTGTAAAACCGATGTGTTGTGATTTAGCTCGTTTCGGTTTAAAACAGCTTGTTTCGCTGTATTAAGCAAGAATACATGCTTTTCGCGCAGTTATAAGAGAAAAAGTTTTGACGAGTATCACGTGTATACTTGTAAAACCGATGTGTTCAGATTTAGCTCGTTTCGGTCTAAAACAGCTTGTTTCGTTGTATTAAGCACGAATACATGCTTTTCGCGCAGTTATAAAAGAAAAAGTTTTGACGAGTATCACGTGGAACACTTGTAATACCGATGTGCTGTGATTTAGCTCGTTTCGGTTTAAAACAGCTTGTTTCGCTGTATTAAGCAAGAATACATGCTTTTCGCGCAGTTATAAGAGAAAAAGTTTTGACGCGTATCAGAGGAACACTTGTAAAACCGATGTGTTCAGATTTAGCTCGTTTCGGTCTGAAACAGCTTGTTTCGTTGTATTAAGCACGAATACATGCTTTTCGCGCAGTTATAAGAGAAAAAGTTTAGACGCGTATCAGAGGAACACTTGTAAAACCGGTGTGTTGTGATTTAGCTCGTTTCGGTCTAAAACAGCTTGTATACATGCTTTTCGCGCAGTTATAAGAGAAAAAGTTTTGACGAGTATCACGTGGAACACTTGTAATACCGATGTGTTGTGATTTGGCTCGTTTCGGTCTAAAACAGCTTGTTTCGTTGTATTAAGCAAGAATACATGCTTTTCGCGCAGTTATTAGAGAAAAAGTTTTGACGCGTATCAGAGGAACACTTGTAAAACCGATGTGTTCAGATTTAACTCTTTTCGGACTAAAACAGCTTGTTTTGTTGTATTAAGCACGAATACATGCTTTTCGCGCAGTTATAGGGGAAAAAGTTTTCACGCGTATCACATGGACACTTGGAAAACCGATGTGTTGTGATTTAGCTCGTTTCGGTCTAAAACAGCTTGTTTCGCTGTATTAAGCAGAAATACATGCTTTTCGCGCAGTGATAAGAGAAAAAGCTTTAAAGGCGTGTCACAGGGACACTTGTAAAACCGATGTGTTCAGATTTACCTCGTTTCGGTCTAAAACAGCTTGTTTCGTTGGACTAAGCACGAATACATGCTTTTCGCGCAGCTATAAGAGAAAAAAGAGTTGACGCGTATCAGAGGAACACTTGTAAAACCGATGTGTTGTGATTTAGCTCGTTTCGGTCTAAAACAGCTTGTTTCGCTGTATTAAGCAAGAATACATGCTTTTCGCGCAGTTATAAGAGAAAAAAATTTGACTCGTATCAGAGGAACACTTGTAAAACCGATGTGTTGTGATTTAGCTCGTTTTGGTCTAAACCAGCTTGTTTCGCTGTATTAAGCAGGAATACATGCTTTTCGCGCAGTTATAAGAGAAAAAGTTTTAAAGGCATGTCACAAGCACACTTGTAAAACCGATGTGTTCAGATTTACCTCGTTTCGGTCTAAAACAGCTTGTTTCGTTGGACTAAGCAAGAATACATGCTTTTCGCGCAGTTATAAGAGAAAAAAGTTTTGACGCGTATCAGAGGAACACTTGTAAAACCGATGTGTTCAGATTTACCTCGTTTCGGTCTAAAACAGCTTGTTTCGTTGGACTAAGCAAGAATACATGCTTTTCGCGCAGTTATAAGAGAAAAAAGTTTTGACGCGTATCAGAGGAACACTTGTAAAACCGATGTGTTCAGATTTAGCTCGTTTCGGTCTAAAACAGCTTGTTTCGTTGTATTAGGCAAGAATACATGCTTTTCGCGCAGTTATAAGAGAAAAAGTTTTGACGCGTGTCACAGGGACACTTGTAAAACCGATGTGTTCAGATTTAGCTCGTTTCGGTCTAAAACAGCTTGTTTCGTTGTATTAAGCACGAATACATGCTTTTCGCGCAGTTATAAGAGAAAAAGTTTTGACGAGTATCACGTGGAACACTTGTAATACCGATGTGTTGTGATTTAGCTCGTTTCTGTCTAAAACAACTTGATTCGCTGTATTAAGCAAGAATACATGCTTTTCGCGCAGTTATAAAAGAAAAAGTTTTGACGCGTATCAGAGGAACACTTGTAAAACCGATGTGTTGTGATTTAGCTCATTTCGGTCTAAAACAGCTTGTTTCGCTGTATTAAGCAAGAATACATGCTTTTCGCGCAGTTATAAAAGAAAAAGTTTTGACGAGTATCACGTGGATACTTGTAAAACCGATGTGTTCAGATTTAGCTCGTTTCGGTCTAAAACAGCTTGTTTCGTTGCATTAAGCAAGAATACATGCTTTTCGCGCAGTTATAAGAGAAAAAGTTTTGACGCGTATTAGAGAGACACTTGTAAAACCGATGTGTTGTGATTTAGCTCGTTTCGGTCTAAAACAGCTTGTTTCGTTGTATTAGGCAAGAATACATGCTTTTCGCGCAGTTATAAGAGAAAAAGTTTTGACGAGTATCACGTGGATACTTGTAAAACCGATGTGTTCAGATTTAGCTCGTTTCGGTCTAAAACAGCTTGTTTCGTTGTATTAGGCACGAGTACATGCTTTTCGCGCAGTTAAAAGAGAAAAAGTTTTGACGAGTATCACGTGGAACACTTGTAATACCGATGTGTTGTGATTTAGCTCGTTTCGGTCTAAAACAGCTTGTTTCGCTGTATTAAGCAAGAATACATGCTTTTCGCGCAGTTATAAGAGAAAAAGTTTTGACGCCTATCAGAGGAACACTTGTAAAACCGATGTGTTCGGATTTAGCTCGTTTCGGTCTAAAACCGCTTGTTTCGTTGTATTAAGCACGAATACATGCTTTACGCGCAGTTATAGAAGAAAAAGTTTTGACGCGTATCAGAGACACTTGTAAAACCGATGTGTTGTGATTTAGCTCGTTTCGGTCTAAAACAGCTTGTTTCGTTGTGTTAAGCAAGAATACATGCTTTTCGCGCAGTTATAAGAGAAAAAGTTTTGACGAGTATCACGTGTATACTTGTAAAACCGATGTGTTCAGATTTAGCTCGTTTCGGTCTAAAACAGCTTGTTTCGTTGTATTAAGCACGAATACATGCTTTTCGCGCAGTTATAAGAGAAGAAGTTTTGACGAGTATCACGTGGAACACTTGTAATACCGATGTGTTGTGATTTAGCTCGTTTCGGTTTAAAACAGCTTGTTTCGCTGTATTAAGCAAGAATACATGCTTTTCGCGCAGTTATAAGAGAAAAAGTTTTGACGAGTATCACGTGTATACTTGTAAAACCGATGTGTTCAGATTTAGCTCGTTTCGGTCTAAAACAGCTTGTTTCGTTGTATTAAGCACGAATACATGCTTTTCGCGCAGTTATAAGAGAAAAAGTTTTGACGAGTATCACGTGGAACACTTGTAATACCGATGTGCTGTGATTTAGCTCGTTTCGGTTTAAAACAGCTTGTTTCGCTGTATTAAGCAAGAATACATGCTTTTCGCGCAGTTATAAGAGAAAAAGTTTTGACGCGTATCAGAGGAACACTTGTAAAACCGATGTGTTCAGATTTAGCTCGTTTCGGTCTGAAACAGCTTGTTTCGTTGTATTAAGCACGAATACATGCTTTTCGCGCAGTTATAAGAGAAAAAGTTTAGACGCGTATCAGAGGAACACTTGTAAAACCGGTGTATTGTGATTTAGCTCGTTTCGGTCTAAAACAGCTTGTATACATGCTTTTCGCGCAGTTATAAGAGAAAGTTTTGACGAGTATCACGTGGAACACTTGTAATACCGATGTGTTGTGATTTGGCTCGTTTCGGTCTAAAACAGCTTGTTTCGTTGTATTAAGCAAGAATACATGCTTTTCGCGCAGTTATTAGAGAAAAAGTTTTGACGCGTATCAGAGGAACACTTGTAAAACCGATGTGTTCAGATTTAACTCTTTTCGGACTAAAACAGCTTGTTTTGTTGTATTAAGCACGAATACATGCTTTTCGCGCAGTTATAGGGGAAAAAGTTTTCACGCGTATCACATGGACACTTGGAAAACCGATGTGTTGTGATTTAGCTCGTTTCGGTCTAAAACAGCTTGTTTCGCTGTATTAAGCAGAAATACATGCTTTTCGCGCAGTGATAAGAGAAAAAGCTTTAAAGGCGTGTCACAGGGACACTTGTAAAACCGATGTGTTCAGATTTACCTCGTTTCGGTCTAAAACAGCTTGTTTCGTTGGACTAAGCACGAATACATGCTTTTCGCGCAGCTATAAGAGAAAAAAGAGTTGACGCGTATCAGAGGAACACTTGTAAAACCGATGTGTTGTGATTTAGCTCGTTTCGGTCTAAAACAGCTTGTTTCGCTGTATTAAGCAAGAATACATGCTTTTCGCGCAGTTATAAGAGAAAAAAATTTGACTCGTATCAGAGGAACACTTGTAAAACCGATGTGTTGTGATTTAGCTCGTTTTGGTCTAAAACAGCTTGTTTCGCTGTATTATGCAGGAATACATGCTTTTCGCGCAGTTATAAGAGAAAAAGTTTTAAAGGCATGTCACAAGCACACTTGTAAAACCGATGTGTTCAGATTTACCTCGTTTCGGTCTAAAACAGCTTGTTTCGTTGGACTAAGCAAGAATACATGCTTTTCGCGCAGTTATAAGAGAAAAAAGTTTTGACGCGTATCAGAGGAACACTTGTAAAACCGATGTGTTCAGATTTAGCTCGTTTCGGTCTAAAACAGCTTGTTTCGTTGAACTAAGCAAGAATACATGCTTTTCGCGCAGTTATAAGAGAAAAAGTTTTGACGCGTGTCACAGGGACACTTGTAAAACCGATGTGTTCAGATTTAGCTCGTTTCGGTCTAAAACAGCTTGTTTCGTTGTATTAAGCACGAATACATGCTTTTCGCGCAGTTATAAGAGAAAAAAGTTTTGACGCGTATCAGAGGAACACTTGTAAAACCGATGTGTTCAGATTTAGCTCGTTTCGGTCTAAAACAGCTTGTTTCGTTGTATTAAGCACGAATACATGCTTTTCGCGCAGTTATAAGAGAAAAAGTTTTGACGAGTATCACGTGGAACACTTGTAATACCGATGTGTTGTGATTTAGCTCGTTTCTGTCTAAAACAACTTGATTCGCTGTATTAAGCAAGAATACATGCTTTTCGCGCAGTTATAAAAGAAAAAGTTTTGACGCGTATCAGAGGAACACTTGTAAAACCGATGTGTTGTGATTTAGCTCATTTCGGTCTAAAACAGCTTGTTTCGCTGTATTAAGCAAGAATACATGCTTTTCGCGCAGTTATAAAAGAAAAAGTTTTGACGAGTATCACGTGGATACTTGTAAAACCGATGTGTTCAGATTTAGCTCGTTTCGGTCTAAAACAGCTTGTTTCGTTGTATTAAGCAAGAATACATGCTTTTCGCGCAGTTATAAGAGAAAAAGTTTTGAGGCGTATTAGAGAGACACTTGTAAAACCGATGTGTTGTGATTTAGCTCGTTTCGGTCTAAAACAGCTTGTTTCGTTGTATTAGGCAAGAATACATGCTTTTCGCGCAGTTATAAGAGAAAAAGTTTTGACGAGTATCACGTGGATACTTGTAAAACCGATGTGTTCAGATTTAGCTCGTTTCGGTCTAAAACAGCTTGTTTCGTTGTATTAGGCACGAGTACATGCTTTTCGCGCAGTTAAAAGAGAAAAAGTTTTGACGAGTATCACGTGGAACACTTGTAATACCGATGTGTTGTGATTTAGCTCGTTTCGGTCTAAAACAGCTTGTTTCGCTGTATTAAGCAAGAATACATGCTTTTCGCGCAGTTATAAGAGAAAAAGTTTTGACGCCTATCAGAGGAACACTTGTAAAACCGATGTGTTCGGATTTAGCTCGTTTCGGTCTAAAACCGCTTGTTTCGTTGTATTAAGCACGAATACATGCTTTACGCGCAGTTATAGAAGAAAAAGTTTTGACGCGTATCAGAGACACTTGTAAAACCGATGTGTTGTGATTTAGCTCGTTTCGGTCTAAAACAGCTTGTTTCGTTGTATTAAGCAAGAATACATGCTTTTCGCGCAGTTATAAGAGAAAAAGTTTTGACGAGTATCACGTGTATACTTGTAAAACCGATGTGTTCAGATTTAGCTCGTTTCGGTCTAAAACAGCTTGTTTCGTTGTATTAAGCACGAATATATGCTTTTCGCGCAGTTATAAGAGAAAAAGTTTTGACGAGTATCACGTGGAACACTTGTAATACCGATGTGTTGTGATTTAGCCCGTTTCGGTTTAAAACAGCTTGTTTCGCTGTATTAAGCAAGAATACATGCTTTTCGCGCAGTTATAAGAGAAAAAGTTTTGACGAGTATCACGTGTATACTTGTAAAACCGATGTGTTCAGATTTAGCTCGTTTCGGTCTAAAACAGCTTGATTCGCTGTATTAGGCAAGAATACATGCTTTTCGCGCAGTTATAAAAGAAAAAGTTTTGACGCGTATCAGAGGAACACTTGTAAAACCGATGTGTTGTGATTTAGCTCATTTCGGTCTAAAACAGCTTGTTTCGCTGTATTAAGCAAGAACACATGCTTTTCGCGCAGTTATAAAAGAAAAAGTTCTGAGGAGTATCACGTGGATACTTGTAAAACCGATGTGTTCAGATTTAGCTCGTTTCGGTCTAAAACAGCTTGTGTCGTTGTATTAAGCAAGAATACATGCTTTTCGCGCAGTTATAAGAGAGAAAGTTTTGACGAGTATCACGTGGATACTTGTAAAACCAATGTGTTCAGATTTAGATCGTTTCGGTCTAAAACAGCTTGTTTCGTTGTATTAAGCAAGAATACATGCTTTACGCGCAGTTATAGAAGAAAAAGTTTTGACGCGTATCAGAGAGACACTTGTAAAACCGATGTGTTGTGATTTAGCTCGTTTCGGTCTAAAACAGCTTGTTTCGTTGTATTAAGCAAGAATACATGCTTTTCGCGCAGTTATAAGAGAAAAAGTTTTGACGAGTATCACGTGTATACTTGTAAAACCGATGTGTTCAGATTTAGCTCGTTTCGGTCTAAAACAGCTTGTTTCGTTGTATTAAGCACGAATATATGCTTTTCGCGCAGTTATAAGAGAAAAAGTTTTCACGAGTATCACGTGGAACACTTGTAATACCGATGTGTTGTGATTTAGCTCGTTTCGGTTTAAAACAGCTTGTTTCGCTGTATTAAGCAAGAATACATGCTTTTCGCGCAGTTATAAGAGAAAAAGTTTTGACGAGTATCACGTGTATACTTGTAAAACCGATGTGTTCAGATTTAGCTCGTTTCGGTCTAAAACAGCTTGATTCGCTGTATTAGGCAAGAATACATGCTTTTCGCGCAGTTATAAAAGAAAAAGTTTTGACGCGTATCAGAGGAACACTTGTAAAACCGATGTGTTGTGATTTAGCTCATTTCGGTCTAAAACAGCTTGTTTCGCTGTATTAAGCAAGAACACATGCTTTTCGCGCAGTTATAAAAGAAAAAGTTCTGAGGAGTATCACGTGGATACTTGTAAAACCGATGTGTTCAGATTTAGCTCGTTTCGGTCTAAAACAGCTTGTGTCGTTGTATTAAGCAAGAATACATGCTTTTCGCGCAGTTATAAGAGAGAAAGTTTTGACGAGTATCACGTGGATACTTGTAAAACCAATGTGTTCAGATTTAGATCGTTTCGGTCTAAAACAGCTTGTTTCGTTGTATTAAGCAAGAATACATGCTTTACGCGCAGTTATAGAAGAAAAAGTTTTGACGCGTATCAGAGAGACACTTGTAAAACCGATGTGTTGTGATTTAGCTCGTTTCGGTCTAAAACAGCTTGTTTCGTTGTATTAAGCAAGAATACATGCTTTTCGCGCAGTTATAAGAGAAAAAGTTTTGACGAGTATCACGTGGATACTTGTAAAACCGAAGTGTTCAGATTTAGCTCGTTTCGGTCTAAAACAGCTTGTTTCGTTGTATTAAGCACGAATACATGCTTTTCGCGCAGTTATAAGGGAAAAAGTTTTGACGCGTATCACATGGACACTTGGAAAACCGATGTGTTCAGATTTAGCTCGTTTTGGTCTAAAACAGCTTGTTTCGCTGTATTAAGCACGAATACATGCTTTTCGCGCAGTTATAAGAGAAAAAGTTTTGACGCGTATCAGAGGAACACTTGTAAAACCGATGTGTTGTGATTTAGCTCGTTTCGGTGTAAAACAGCTTGTTTCGCTGTATTAAGCAGAAATACATGCTTTTCGCGCAGTGATAAGAGAAAAAGCTTTAAAGGCGTGTCACAGGGACACTTGTAAAACCGATGTGTTCAGATTTACCTCGTTTCGGTCTAAAACAGCTTGTTTCGTTGGACTAAGCAAGAATACATGCTTTTCGCGCAGTTATAAGAGAAAAAAGGCTTGACGCGTATCAGAGGAACACTTGTAAAACCGATGTGTTCAGATTTAGCTCGTTTCGGTCTAAAAACAGCTTGTTTCGTTGTATATGCACGAATACATGCTTTTCGCGCAGTTATAAGAGAAAAAGTTTTGACGAGTATCACGTGGAACACTTGTAATACCGATGTGTTGTGATCTTAGCTCGTTTCTGTCTAAAACAACTTGATTCGCTGTATTAAGCAAGAATACATGCTTTTCGCGCAGTTATAAAAGAAAAAGTTTTGACGCGTATCAGAGGAACACTTGTAAAACCGATGTGTTGTGATTTAGCTCATTTCGGTCTAAAACAGCTTGTTTCGCTGTATTAAGCAAGAATACATGCTTTTCGCGCAGTTATAAAAGAAAAAGTTTTGACGAGTATCACGTGGATACTTGTAAAACCGATGTGTTCAGATTTAGCTCGTTTCGGTCTAAACAGCTTGTTTCGTTGTATTAAGCAAGAATACATGCTTTTCGCGCAGTTATAAGAGAAAAAGTTTTGACGCGTATTAGAGAGACACTTGTAAAACCGATGTGTTTGTGATTTAGCTCGTTTCGGTCTAAAACAGCTTGTTTCGTTTGTATTAGGCAAGAATACATGCTTTTCGCGCAGTTATAAGAGAAAAAGTTTTGACGAGTATCACGTGGATACTTGTAAAACCGATGTGTTCAGATTTAGCTCGTTTCGGTCTAAAACAGCTTGTTTCGTTGTATTAGGCACGAGTACATGCTTTTCGCGCAGTTAAAGAGAAAAAGTTTTGACGAGTATCACGTGGAACACTTGTAATACCGATGTGTTGTGATTTAGCTCGTTTCGGTCTAAAACAGCTTGTTTCGCTGTATTAAGCAAGAATACATGCTTTTCGCGCAGTTATAAGAGAAAAAGTTTTGACGCCTATCAGAGGAACACTTGTAAAACCGATGTGTTCGGATTTAGCTCGTTTCGGTCTAAAACCGCTTGTTCTCGTTGTATTAAGCACGAATACATGCTTTACGCGCAGTTATAGAAGAAAAAGTTTTGACGCGTATCAGAGACACTTGTAAAACCGATGTGTTGTGATTTAAGCTCGTTTCGGTCTAAAACAGCTTGTTTCGTTGTATTAAGCAAGAATACATGCTTTTCGCGCAGTTATAAGAGAAAAAGTTTTGACGAGTATCACGTGTATACTTGTAAAACCGATGTGTTCAGATTTAGCTCGTTTCGGTCTAAAACAGCTTGTTTCGTTGTATTAAGCACGAATATATGCTTTTCGCGCAGTTATAAGAGAAAAAGTTTTGACGAGTATCACGTGGAACACTTGTAATACCGATGTGTTGTGATTTAGCTCGTTTCGGTTTAAAACAGCTTGTTTCGCTGTATTAAGCAAGAATACATGCTTTTCGCGCAGTTATAAGAGAAAAAGTTTTGACGAGTATCACGTGTATACTTGTAAAACCGATGTGTTCAGATTTAGCTCGTTTCGGTCTAAAACAGCTTGTTTCGTTGTATTAAGCACGAATACATGCTTTTCGCGCAGTTATAAGAGAAAAAGTTTTGACGAGTATCACGTGGAACACTTGTAATACCGATGTGCTGTGATTTAGCTCGTTTCGGTTTAAAACAGCTTGTTTCGCTGTATTAAGCAAGAATACATGCTTTTCGCGCAGTTATAAGAGAAAAAAGTTTTGACGCGTATCAGAGGAACACTTGTAAAACCGATGTGTTCAGATTTAGCTCGTTTCGGTCTGAAACAGCTTGTTTCGTTGTATTAAGCACGAATACATGCTTTTCGCGCAGTTATAAGAGAAAAAGTTTAGACGCGTATCAGAGGAACACTTGTAAAACCGGTGTGTTGTGATTTAGCTCGTTTCGGTCTAAAACAGCTTGTATACATGCTTTTCGCGCAGTTATAAGAGAAAAAGTTTTGACGAGTATCACGTGGAACACTTGTAATACCGATGTGTTGTGATTTGGATCGTTTCGGTCTAAAACAGCTTGTTTCGTTGTATTAAGCAAGAATACATGCTTTTCGCGCAGTTATTAGAGAAAAAGTTTTGACGCGTATCAGAGGAACACTTGTAAAACGATGTGTTCAGATTTAACTCTTTTCGGACTAAAACAGCTTGTTTTGTTGTATTAAGCACGAATACATGCTTTTCGCGCAGTTATAGGGGAAAAAGTTTTTCACGCGTATCACATGGACACTTGGAAAACCGATGTGTTGTGATTTAGCTCGTTTCGTCTAAAACAGCTTGTTTCGCTGTATTAAGCAGAAATACATGCTTTTCGCGCAGGTGATAAGAGAAAAAGCTTTAAAGGCGTGTCACAGGGACACTTGTAAAACCGATGTGTTCAGATTTACCTCGTTTCGGTCTAAACAGCTTGTTTCGTTGGACTAAGCACGAATACATGCTTTTCGCGCAGCTATAAGAGAAAAAGAGTTGACGCGTATCAGAGGAACACTTGTAAAACCGATGTGTTGTGATTTAGCTCGTTTCGGTCTAAAACAGCTTGTTTCGCTGTATTAAGCAAGAATACATGCTTTTCGCGCAGTTATAAGAGAAAAAAATTTGACTCGTATCAGAGGAACACTTGTATAACCGATGTGTTGTGATTTAGCTCGTTTTGGTCTAAAACAGCTTGTTTCGCTGTATTAAGCAGGAATACATGCTTTTCGCGCAGTTATAAGAGAAAAAGTTTTAAAGGCATGTCACAAGCACACTTGTAAAACCGATTTGTGTTCAGATTTACCTCGTTTCGGTCTAAAACAGCTTGTTTCGTTGGACTAAGCAAGATACATGCTTTTCGCGCAGTTATAAGAGAAAAAAGTTTTGACGCGTATCAGAGGAACACTTGTAAAACCGATGTGTTCAGATTTACCTCGTTTCGGTCTAAACAGCTTGTTTCGTTGGACTAAGCAAGAATACATGCTTTTCGCGCAGTTATAAGAGAAAAAAAGTTTTGACGCGTATCAGAGGAACACTTGTAAAACCGATGTGTTCAGATTTAGCTCGTTTCGGTCTAAAACAGCTTGTTTCGTTGTATTAAGCAAGAATACATGCTTTTCGCGCAGTTATAAGAGAAAAAGTTTTGACGCGTGTCACAGGGACACTTGTAAAACCGATGTGTTCAGATTTAGCTCGTTTCGGTCTAAAACAGCTTGTTTCGTTGTATTAAGCACGAATACATGCTTTTCGCGCAGTTATAAGAGAAAAAGTTTTGACGAGTATCACGTGGAACACTTGTAATACCGATGTGTTGTGATTTAGCTCGTTTCTGTCTAAAACAACTTGATTCGCTGTATTAAGCAAGAATACATGCTTTTCGCGCAGTTATAAAAGAAAAAGTTTTGACGCGTATCAGAGGAACACTTGTAAAACGATGTGTTGTGATTTAGCTCATTTCGGTCTAAAACAGCTTGTTTCGCTGTATTAAGCAAGAATACATGCTTTTCGCGCAGTTATAAAAGAAAAGTTTTGACGAGTATCACTTGGATACTTGTAAAACCGATGTGTTCAGATTTAGCTCGTTTCGGTCTAAACAGCTTGTTTCGTTGTATTAAGCAAGAATACATGCTTTTCGCGCAGTTATAAGAGAAAAAGTATTTGACGCGTATTAGAGAGACACTTGTAAAACCGATGTGTTGTGATTTAGCTCGTTTCGGTCTAAAACAGCTTGTTTCGTTGTATTAGGCAAGAATACATGCTTTTCGCGCAGTTATAAGAGAAAAAGTTTTGACGAGTATCACGTGGATACTTGTAAAACCGATGTGTTCAGATTTAGCTCGTTTCGGTCTAAAACAGCTTGTTTCGCTGTATTAAGCAAGAATACATGCTTTTCGCGCAGTTATAAGAGAAAAAGTTTTGACGCCTATCAGAGGAACACTTGTAAAACCGATGTGTTCGGATTTAGCTCGTTTCGGTCTAAAACCGCTTGTTTCGTTGTATTAAGCACGAATACATGCTTTACGCGCAGTTATAGAAGAAAAAGTTTTGACGCGTATCAGAGACACTTGTAAAACCGATGTGTTGTGATTTAGCTCGTTTCGGTCTAAAACAGCTTGTTTCGTTGTATTAAGCAAGAATACATGCTTTTCGCGCAGTTATAAGAGAAAAAGTTTTGACGAGTATCACGTGTATACTTGTAAAACCGATGTGTTCAGATTTAGCTCGTTTCGGTCTAAAACAGCTTGTTTCGTTGTATTAAGCACGAATATATGCTTTTCGCGCAGTTATAAGAGAAAAAGTTTTGACGAGTATCACGTGGAACACTTGTAATACCGATGTGTTGTGATTTAGCTCGTTTCGGTTTAAAACAGCTTGTTTCGCTGTATTAAGCAAGAATACATGCTTTTCGCGCAGTTATAAGAGAAAAAGTTTTGACGAGTATCACGTGTATACTTGTAAAACCGATGTGTTCAGATTTAGCTCGTTTCGGTCTAAAACAGCTTGATTCGCTGTATTAGGCAAGAATACATGCTTTTCGCGCAGTTATAAGAGAAAAAAGTTTTGACGCGTATCAGAGGAACACTTGTAAAACCGATGTGTTCAGATTTAGCTCGTTTCGGTCTAAAACAGCTTGTTTCGTTGTATTAAGCAAGAATACATGCTTTTCGCGCAGTTATAAGAGAAAAAGTTTTGACGCGTGTCACAGGGACACTTGTAAAACCGATGTGTTCAGATTTAGCTCGTTTCGGTCTAAAACAGCTTGTTTCGTTGTATTAAGCACGAATACATGCTTTTCGCGCAGTTATAAGAGAAAAAGTTTTGACGAGTATCACGTGGAACACTTGTAATACCGATGTGTTGTGATTTAGCTCGTTTCGGTCTAAAACAACTTGATTCGCTGTATTAAGCAAGAATACATGCTTTTCGCGCAGTTATAAAAGAAAAAGTTTTGACGCGTATCAGAGGAACACTTGTAAAACCGATGTGTTGTGATTTAGCTCATTTCGGTCTAAAACAGCTTGTTTCGCTGTATTAAGCAAGAATACATGCTTTTCGCGCAGTTATAAAAGAAAAAGTTTTGACGAGTATCACGTGGATACTTGTAAAACCGATGTGTTCAGATTTAGCTCGTTTCGGTCTAAAACAGCTTGTTTCGTTGTATTAAGCAAGAATACATGCTTTTCGCGCAGTTATAAGAGAGAAAGTTTTGACGAGTATCACGTGGATACTTGTAAAACCGATGTGTTCAGATTTAGATCGTTTCGGTCTAAAACAGCTTGTTTCGTTGTATTAAGCAAGAATACATGCTTTACGCGCAGTTATAGAAGAAAAAGTTTTGACGCGTATCAGAGAGACACTTGTAAAACCGATGTGTTGTGATTTAGCTCGTTTCGGTCTAAAACAGCTTGTTTCGTTGTTTTAAGCAAGAATACATGCTTTTCGCGCAGTTATAAGAGAAAA
Source organism: Amblyomma americanum (assembly GCF_052857255.1). Taxonomy (NCBI): domain Eukaryota; kingdom Metazoa; phylum Arthropoda; class Arachnida; order Ixodida; family Ixodidae; genus Amblyomma; species Amblyomma americanum. The sequence goes on along the minus strand of NW_027526782.1, from coordinate 22,353 downwards.
AGTTTTGACGAGTATCACGTGGATACTTGTAAAACCGAAGTGTTCAGATTTAGCTCGTTTCGGTCTAAAACAGCTTGTTTCGTTGTATTAAGCACGAATACATGCTTTTCGCGCAGTTATAAGGGAAAAAGTTTTGACGCGTATCACATGGACACTTGGAAAACCGATGTGTTCAGATTTAGCTCGTTTTGGTCTAAAACAGCTTGTTTCGCTGTATTAAGCACGAATACATGCTTTTCGCGCAGTTATAAGAGAAAAAGTTTTGACGCGTATTAGAGGAACACTTGTAAAACCGATGTGTTGTGATTTAGCTCGTTTCGGTCTAAAACAGCTTGTTTCGCTGTATTAAGCAGAAATACATGCTTTTCGCGCAGTGATAAGAGAAAAAGCTTTAAAGGCGTGTCACAGGGACACTTGTAAAACCGATGTGTTCAGATTTACCTCGTTTCGGTCTAAAACAGCTTGTTTCGTTGGACTAAGCAAGAATACATGCTTTTCGCGCAGTTATAAGAGAAAAAAGAGTTGACGCGTATCAGAGGAACACTTGTAAAACCGATGTGTTGTGATTTAGCTCGTTTTGGTCTAAAACAGCTTGTTTCGTTGTATTAAGCAAGAATACATGCTTTTCGCGCAGTTATAAGAGAAAAAGTTTTGACGCGTGTCACAGGGACACTTGTAAAACCGATGTGTTCAGATTTAGCTCGTTTCGGTCTAAAACAGCTTGTTTCGTTGTATTAAGCAAGAATACATGCTTTTCACGCAGTTATAAGAGAAAAAGTTTTGACGAGTATCACGTGGATACTTGTAAAACCGATGTGTTCAGATTTAGCTCGTTTCGGTCTAAAACAGCTTGTTTCGTTGTATTAAGCACGAATACATGCTTTTCGCGCAGTTATAAGAGAAAAAGTTTTGACGAGTATCACGTGGAACACTTGTAATACCGATGTGTTGTGATTTAGCTCGTTTCGGTTTAAAACAGCTTGTTTCGTTGTATTAAGCAAGAATACATGCTTTTCGCGCAGTTATAAGAGAAAAAGTTTTGACGAGTATCACGTGGATACTTGTAAAACCGAAGTGTTCAGATTTAGCTCGTTTCGGTCTAAAACAGCTTGTTTCGTTGTATTAAGCATGAATACATGCTTTTCGCGCAGTTATAAGAGAAAACGTTTTGACGAGTATCACGTGGAACACTTGTAATACCGATGTGTTGTGATTTAGCTCGTTTCGGTCTAAAACAGCTTGTTTCGCTGTATTAAGCAAGAATACATGCTTTTCGCGCAGTTATAAGAGAAAAAGTTTTGACGCGTATCAGAGGAACACTTGTAAAACCGATGTGTTTTGATTTAGCTCGTTTCGGTCTAAAACAGCTTGTTTCGTTGTATTAAGCAAGAATACATGCTTTTCGCGCAGTTATAAGAGAAAAAGTTTAGACGCGTATCAGAGGAACAATTGTAAAACCGATGTGTTGTGATTTAGCTCGTTTCGGTCTAAAACAGCTTGTTTCGCTGTATTAAGCAGAAATACATGCTTTTCGCGCAGTGATAAGAGAAAAAGCTTTAAAGGCGTGTCACAGGGACACTTGTAAAACCGATGTGTTCAGATTTACCTCGTTTCTGTCTAAAACAGCTTGTTTCGTTGGACTAAGCACGAATACATGCTTTTCGCGCAGCTATAAGAGAAAAAAGAGTTGACGCGTATCAGAGGAACACTTGTAAAACCGATGTGTTGTGATTTAGCTCGTTTCGGTCTAAAACAGCTTGTTTCGCTGTATTAAGCAAGAATACATGCTTTTCGCGCAGTTATAAGAGAAAAAAATTTGACTCGTATCAGAGGAACACTTGTAAAACCGATGTGTTGTGATTTAGCTCGTTTTGGTCTAAAAGTGCTTGTTTCGCTGTATTAAGCAGGAATACATGCTTTTCGCGCAGTTATAAGAGAAAAAGTTTTAAAGGCATGTCACAAGCACACTTGTAAAACCGATGTGTTCAGATTTACCTCGTTTCGGTCTAAAACAGCTTGTTTCGTTGGACTAAGCAAGAATACATGCTTTTCGCGCAGTTATAAGAGAAAAAAGTTTTGACGCGTATCAGAGGAACACTTGTAAAACCGATGTGTTCAGATTTACCTCGTTTCGGTCTAAAACAGCTTGTTTCGTTGGACTAAGCAAGAATACATGCTTTTCGCGCAGTTATAAGAGAAAAAAGTTTTGACGCGTATCAGAGGAACACTTGTAAAACCGATGTGTTCAGATTTAGCTCGTTTCCGTCTAAAACAGCTTGTTTCGTTGTATAAAGCAAGAATACATGCTTTTCGCGCAGTTATAAGAGAAAAAGTTTTGACGCGTGTCACAGGGACACTTGTAAAACCGATGTGTTCAGATTTAGCTCGTTTCGGTCTAAAACAACTTGATTCGCTGTATTAAGCAAGAATACATGCTTTTCGCGCAGTTATAAAAGAAAAAGTTTTGACGCGTATCAGAGGAACACTTGTAAAACCGATGTGTTGTGATTTAGCTCATTTCGGTCTAAAACAGCTTGTTTCGCTGTATTAAGCAAGAATACATGCTTTTCGCGCAGTTATAAAAGAAAAAGTTTTGACGAGTATCACGTGGATACTTGTAAAACCGATGTGTTCAGATTTAGCTCGTTTCGGTCTAAAACAGCTTGTTTCGTTGTATTAAGCAAGAATACATGCTTTTCGCGCAGTTATAAGAGAGAAAGTTTTGACGAGTATCACGTGGATACTTGTAAAACCGATGTGTTCAGATTTAGATCGTTTCGGTCTAAAACAGCTTGTTTCGTTGTATTAAGCAAGAATACATGCTTTACGCGCAGTTATAGAAGAAAAAGTTTTGACGCGTATCAGAGAGACACTTGTAAAACCGATGTGTTGTGATTTAGCTCGTTTCGGTCTAAAACAGCTTGTTTCGTTGTATTAAGCAAGAATACATGCTTTTCGCGCAGTTATAAGAGAAAAAGTTTTGACGAGTATCACGTGGATACTTGTAAAACCGAAGTGTTCAGATTTAGCTCGTTTCGGTCTAAAACAGCTTGTTTCGTTGTATTAAGCATGAATACATGCTTTTCGCGCAGTTATAAGAGAAAACGTTTTGACGAGTATCACGTGGAACACTTGTAATACCGATGTGTTGTGATTTAGCTCGTTTCGGTCTAAAACAGCTTGTTTCGCTGTATTAAGCAAGAATACATGCTTTTCGCGCAGTTATAAGAGAAAAAGTTTTGACGCGTATCAGAGGAACACTTGTAAAACCGATGTGTTTTGATTTAGCTCGTTTCGGTCTAAAACAGCTTGTTTCGTTGTATTAAGCAAGAATACATGCTTTTCGCGCAGTTATAAGAGAAAAAGTTTTGACGAGTATCACGTGGATACCTGTAAAACCGAAGTGTTCAGATTTAGCTCGTTTCGGTCTAAAACAGCTTGTTTCGTTGTATTAAGCACGAATACATGCTTTTCGCGCAGTTATAAGAGAAAACGTTTTGACGAGTATCACGTGGAACACTTGTAATACCGATGTGTTGTGATTTAGCTCGTTTCGGTCTAAAACAGCTTGTTTCGCTGTATTAAGCAAGAATACATGCTTTTCGCGCAGTTATAAGACAAAAAGTTTTGACGCGTATCAGAGGAACACTTGTAAAACCGATGTGTTGTGATTTAGCTCATTTCGGTCTAAAACAGCTTGTTTCGTTGTATTAAGCAAGAATACATGATTTCGCGCAGTTATAAGAGAAAAAGTTTAGACGCGTATCAGAGGAACAATTGTAAAACCGATGTGTTGTGATTTAGCTCGTTTCGGTCTAAAACAGCTTGTTTCGCTGTATTAAGCAGAAATACATGCTTTTCGCGCAGTGATAAGAGAAAAAGCTTTAAAGGCGTGTCACAGGGACACTTGTAAAACCGATGTGTTCAGATTTACCTCGTTTCGGTCTAAAACAGCTTGTTTCGTTGGACTAAGCACGAATACATGCTTTTCGCGCAGCTATAAGAGAAAAAAGAGTTGACGCGTATCAGAGGAACACTTGTAAAACCGATGTGTTGTGATTTAGCTCGTTTCGGTCTAACACAGCTTGTTTCGCTGTATTAAGCAAGAATACATGCTTTTCGCGCAGTTATAAGAGAAAAAGTTTTGACGCGTATCAGAGGAACACTTGTAAAACCGACGTGTTCAGATTTAGCTCGTTTCGGTCTGAAACAGCTTGTTTCGTTGTATTAAGCACGAATACATGCTTTTCGCGCAGTTATAGAAGAAAAAGTTTTGACGCGTGTCACAGGGACACTTGTAAAACCGATGTGTTCAGATTTAACTCGTTTCGGTCTGAAACAGCTTGTTTCGTTGTATTAAGCACGAATACATGCTTTTCGCGCAGTTATAAGAGAAAAAGTTTAGACGCGTATCAGAGGAACACTTGTAAAACCGATGTGTTGTGATTTAGCTCGTTTCGGTGTAAAACAGCTTGTTTCGTAGTATTAAGCAAGAATACATGCTTTTCGCGCAGTTATAAGAGAAAAAGTTTTGACGAGTATCACGTGGAACACTTGTAATACCGATGTGTTGTGATTTAGCTCGTTTCGGTTTAAAACAGCTTGTTTCGCTGTATTAAGCAAGAATACATGCTTTTCGCGCAGTTATAAGAGAAAAAGTTTTGACGAGTATCACGTGTATACTTGTAAAACCGATGTGTTCAGATTTAGCTCGTTTCGGTCTAAAACAGCTTGTTTCGTTGTATTAAGCACGAATACATGCTTTTCGCGCAGTTATAAGATAAAAAGTTTTGACGAGTATCACGTGGAACACTTGTAATACCGATGTGCTGTGATTTAGCTCGTTTCGGTTTAAAACAGCTTGTTTCGCTGTATTAAGCAAGAATACATGCTTTTCGCGCAGTTATAAGAGAAAAAGTTTTGACGCGTATCAGAGGAACACTTGTAAAACCGATGTGTTCAGATTTAGCTCGTTTCGGTCTGAAACAGCTTGTTTCGTTGTATTAAGCACGAATACATGCTTTTCGCGCAGTTATAAGAGAAAAAGTTTAGACGCGTATCAGAGGAACACTTGTAAAACCGGTGTGTTGTGATTTAGCTCGTTTCGGTCTAAAACAGCTTGTATACATGCTTTTCGCGCAGTTATAAGAGAAAGTTTTGACGAGTATCACGTGGAACACTTGTAATACCGATGTGTTGTGATTTGGCTCGTTTCGGTCTAAAACAGCTTGTTTCGTTGTATTAAGCAAGAATACATGCTTTTCGCGCAGTTATTAGAGAAAAAGTTTTGACGCGTATCAGAGGAACACTTGTAAAACCGATGTGTTCAGATTTAACTCTTTTCGGACTAAAACAGCTTGTTTTGTTGTATAAGCACGAATACATGCTTTTCGCGCAGTTATAGGGGAAAAAGTTTTCACGCGTATCACATGGACACTTGGAAAACCGATGTGTTGTGATTTAGCTCGTTTCGGTCTAAAACAGCTTGTTTCGCTGTATTAAGCAGAAATACATGCTTTTCGCGCAGTTATAAGAGAAAAAGTTTTGACGCGTGTCACAGGGACACTTGTAAAACCGATGTGTTCAGATTTAGCTCGTTTCGGTCTAAAACAGCTTCTTTCGTTGTATTAAGCACGAATACATGCTTTTCGCGCAGTTATAAGAGAAAAAAGTTTTGACTCGTATCAGAGGAACACTTGTAAAACCGATGTGTTGTGATTTAGCTCGTTTTGGTCTAAAACAGCTTGTTTCGCTGTATTAAGCAGGAATACATGCTTTTCGCGCAGTTATAAGAGAAAAAGTTTTAAAGGCATGTCACAAGCACACTTGTAAAACCGATGTGTTCAGATTTACCTCGTTTCGGTCTAAAACAGCTTGTTTCGTTGGACTAAGCAAGAATACATGCTTTTCGCGCAGTTATAAGAGAAAAAAGTTTTGACGCGTATCAGAGGAACACTTGTAAAACCGATGTGTTCAGATTTACCTCGTTTCGGTCTAAAACAGCTTGTTTCGTTGGACTAAGCAAGAATACATGCTTTTCGCGCAGTTATAAGAGAAAAAAGTTTTGACGCGTATCAGAGGAACACTTGTAAAACCGATGTGTTCAGATTTAGCTCGTTTCGGTCTAAAACAGCTTGTTTCGTTGTATTAAGCAAGAATACATGCTTTTCGCGCAGTTATAAGAGAAAAAGTTTTGACGCGTGTCACAGGGACACTTGTAAAACCGATGTGTTCAGATTTAACTCGTTTCGGTCTAAAACAGCTTGTTTCGTTGTATTAAGCACGAATACATGCTTTTCGCGCAGTTATAAGAGAAAAAGTTTTGACGAGTATCACGTGGAACACTTGTAATACCGATGTGTTGTGATTTAGCTCGTTTCGGTCTAAAACAACTTGATTCGCTGTATTAAGCAAGAATACATGCTTTTCGCGCAGTTATAAAAGAAAAAGTTTTGACGCGTATCAGAGGAACACTTGTAAAACCGATGTGTTGTGATTTAGCTCATTTCGGTCTAAAACAGCTTGTTTCGCTGTATTAAGCAAGAATACATGCTTTTCGCGCAGTTATAAAAGAAAAAGTTTTGACGAGTATCACGTGGATACTTGTAAAACCGATGTGTTCAGATTTAGCTCGTTTCGGTCTAAAACAGCTTGTTTCGTTGTATTAAGCAAGAATACATGCTTTTCGCGCAGTTATAAGAGAGAAAGTTTTGACGAGTATCACGTGGATACTTGTAAAACCGATGTGTTCAGATTTAGATCGTTTCGGTCTAAAACAGCTTGTTTCGTTGTATTAAGCAAGAATACATGCTTTACGCGCAGTTATAGAAGAAAAAGTTTTGACGCGTATCAGAGAGACACTTGTAAAACCGATGTGTTGTGATTTAGCTCGTTTCGGTCTAAAACAGCTTGTTTCGTTGTTTTAAGCAAGAATACATGCTTTTCGCGCAGTTATAAGAGAAAAAGTTTTGACGAGTATCACGTGGATACTTGTAAAACCGAAGTGTTCAGATTTAGCTCGTTTCGGTCTAAAACAGCTTGTTTCGTTGTATTAAGCACGAATACATGCTTTTCGCGCAGTTATAAGGGAAAAAGTTTTGACGCGTATCACATGGACACTTGGAAAACCGATGTGTTCAGATTTAGCTCGTTTTGGTCTAAAACAGCTTGTTTCGCTGTATTAAGCACGAATACATGCTTTTCGCGCAGTTATAAGAGAAAAAGTTTTGACGCGTATTAGAGGAACACTTGTAAAACCGATGTGTTGTGATTTAGCTCGTTTCGGTCTAAAACAGCTTGTTTCGCTGTATTAAGCAGAAATACATGCTTTTCGCGCAGTGATAAGAGAAAAAGCTTTAAAGGCGTGTCACAGGGACACTTGTAAAACCGATGTGTTCAGATTTACCTCGTTTCGGTCTAAAACAGCTTGTTTCGTTGGACTAAGCAAGAATACATGCTTTTCGCGCAGTTATAAGAGAAAAAAGAGTTGACGCGTATCAGAGGAACACTTGTAAAACCGATGTGTTGTGATTTAGCTCGTTTTGGTCTAAAACAGCTTGTTTCGTTGTATTAAGCAAGAATACATGCTTTTCGCGCAGTTATAAGAGAAAAAAGTTTTGACGCGTGTCACAGGGACACTTGTAAAACCGATGTGTTCAGATTTAGCTCGTTTCGGTCTAAAACAGCTTGTTTCGTTGTATTAAGCAAGAATACATGCTTTTCACGCAGTTATAAGAGAAAAAGTTTTGACGAGTATCACGTGGATACTTGTAAAACCGATGTGTTCAGATTTAGCTCGTTTCGGTCTAAAACAGCTTGTTTCGTTGTATTAGGCACGAGTACATGCTTTTCGCGCAGTTAAAAGAGAAAAAGTTTTGACGAGTATCACGTGGAACACTTGTAATACCGATGTGTTGTGATTTAGCTCGTTTCGGTCTAAAACAGCTTGTTTCGCTGTATTAAGCAAGAATACATGCTTTTCGCGCAGTTATAAGAGAAAAAGTTTTGACGCCTATCAGAGGAACACTTGTAAAACCGATGTGTTCGGATTTAGCTCGTTTCGGTCTAAAACCGCTTGTTTCGTTGTATTAAGCACGAATACATGCTTTACGCGCAGTTATAGAAGAAAAAGTTTTGACGCGTATCAGAGACACTTGTAAAACCGATGTGTTGTGATTTAGCTCGTTTCGGTCTAAAACAGCTTGTTTCGTTGTGTTAAGCAAGAATACATGCTTTTCGCGCAGTTATAAGAGAAAAAGTTTTGACGAGTATCACGTGTATACTTGTAAAACCGATGTGTTCAGATTTAGCTCGTTTCGGTCTAAAACAGCTTGTTTCGTTGTATTAAGCACGAATACATGCTTTTCGCGCAGTTATAAGAGAAGAAGTTTTGACGAGTATCACGTGGAACACTTGTAATACCGATGTGTTGTGATTTAGCTCGTTTCGGTTTAAAACAGCTTGTTTCGCTGTATTAAGCAAGAATACATGCTTTTCGCGCAGTTAAAAGAGAAAAAGTTTTGACGAGTATCACGTGTATACTTGTAAAACCGATGTGTTCAGATTTAGCTCGTTTCGGTCTAAAACAGCTTGTTTCGTTGTATTAAGCACGAATACATGCTTTTCGCGCAGTTATAAGATAAAAAGTTTTGACGAGTATCACGTGGAACACTTGTAATACCGATGTGCTGTGATTTAGCTCGTTTCGGTTTAAAAACAGCTTGTTTCGCTGTATTAAGCAAGAATACATGCTTTTCGCGCAGTTATAAGAGAAAAAGTTTAGACGCGTATCAGAGGAACACTTGTAAAACCGATGTGTTCAGATTTAGCTCGTTTCGGTCTGAAACAGCTTGTTTCGTTGTATTAAGCACGAATACATGCTTTTCGCGCAGTTATAAGAGAAAAAGTTTAGACGCGTATCAGAGGAACACTTGTAAAACCGGTGTGTTGTGATTTAGCTCGTTTCGGTCTAAAACAGCTTGTATACATGCTTTTCGCGCAGTTATAAGAGAAAGTTTTGACGAGTATCACGTGGAACACTTGTAATACCGATGTGTTGTGATTTGGCTCGTTTCGGTCTAAAACAGCTTGTTTCGTTGTATTAAGCAAGAATACATGCTTTTCGCGCAGTTATTAGAGAAAAAGTTTTGACGCGTATCAGAGGAACACTTGTAAAACCGATGTGTTCAGATTTAACTCTTTTCGGACTAAAACAGCTTGTTTTGTTGTATTAAGCACGAATACATGCTTTTCGCGCAGTTATAGGGGAAAAAGTTTTCACGCGTATCACATGGACACTTGGAAAACCGATGTGTTGTGATTTAGCTCGTTTCGGTCTAAAACAGCTTGTTTCGCTGTATTAAGCAGAAATACATGCTTTTCGCGCAGTTATAAGAGAAAAAGTATTGACGCGTGTCACAGGGACACTTGTAAAACCGATGTGTTCAGATTTAGCTCGTTTCGGTCTAAAACAGCTTGTTTCGTTGTATTAAGCACGAATACATGCTTTTCGCGCAGTTATAAGAGAAAAAAGTTTTGACTCGTATCAGAGGAACACTTGTAAAACCGATGTGTTGTGATTTAGCTCGTTTTGGTCTAAAACAGCTTGTTTCGCTGTATTAAGCAGGAATACATGCTTTTCGCGCAGTTATAAGAGAAAAAGTTTTAAAGGCATGTCACAAGCACACTTGTAAAACCGATGTGTTCAGATTTACCTCGTTTCGGTCTGAAACAGCTTGTTTCGTTGGACTAAGCAAGAATACATGCTTTTCGCGCAGTTATAAGAGAAAAAAGTTTTGACGCGTATCAGAGGAACACTTGTAAAACCGATGTGTTCAGATTTACCTCGTTTCGGTCTAAAACAGCTTGTTTCGTTGGACTAAGCAAGAATACATGCTTTTCGCGCAGTTATAAGAGAAAAAAGTTTTGACGCGTATCAGAGGAACACTTGTAAAACCGATGTGTTCAGATTTAGCTCGTTTCGGTCTAAAACAGCTTGTTTCGTTGTATTAAGCAAGAATACATGCTTTTCGCGCAGTTATAAGAGAAAAAGTTTTGACGCGTGTCACAGGGACACTTGTAAAACCGATGTGTTCAGATTTAGCTCGTTTCGGTCTAAAACAGCTTGTTTCGTTGTATTAAGCACGAATACATGCTTTTCGCGCAGTTATAAGAGAAAAAGTTTTGACGAGTATCACGTGGAACACTTGTAATACCGATGTGTTGTGATTTAGCTCGTTTCGGTCTAAAACAACTTGATTCGCTGTATTAGGCAAGAATACATGCTTTTCGCGCAGTTATAAAAGAAAAAGTTTTGACGCGTATCAGAGGAACACTTGTAAAACCGATGTGTTGTGATTTAGCTCATTTCGGTCTAAAACAGCTTGTTTCGCTGTATTAAGCAAGAATACATGCTTTTCGCGCAGTTATAAAAGAAAAAGTTTTGACGAGTATCACGTGGATACTTGTAAAACCGATGTGTTCAGATTTAGCTCGTTTCGGTCTAAAACAGCTTGTTTCGTTGTATTAAGCAAGAATACATGCTTTTTCGCGCAGTTATAAGAGAGAAAGTTTTGACGAGTATCACGTGGATACTTGTAAAACCGATGTGTTCAGATTTAGATCGTTTCGGTCTAAAACAGCTTGTTTCGTTGTATTAAGCAAGAATACATGCTTTACGCGCAGTTATAGAAGAAAAAGTTTTGACGCGTATCAGAGAGACACTTGTAAAACCGATGTGTTGTGATTTAGCTCGTTTCGGTCTAAAACAGCTTGTTTCGTTGTATTAAGCACGAATACATGCTTTTCGCGCAGTTATAAGGGAAAAAGTTTTGACGCGTATCACATGGACACTTGGAAAACCGATGTGTTCAGATTTAGCTCGTTTTGGTCTAAAACAGCTTGTTTCGCTGTATTAAGCACGAATACATGCTTTTCGCGCAGTTATAAGAGAAAAAGTTTTGACGCGTATTAGAGGAACACTTGTAAAACCGATGTGTTGTGATTTAGCTCGTTTCGGTCTAAAACAGCTTGTTTCGCTGTATTAAGCAGAAATACATGCTTTTCGCGCAGTGATAAGAGAAAAAGCTTTTAAAGGCGTGTCACAGGGACACTTGTAAAACCGATGTGTTCAGATTTACCTCGTTTCGGTCTAAAACAGCTTGTTTCGTTGGACTAAGCAAGAATACATGCTTTTCGCGCAGTTATAAGAGAAAAAAGAGTTGACGCGTATCAGAGGAACACTTGTAAAACCGATGTGTTGTGATTTAGCTCGTTTTGGTCTAAAACAGCTTGTTTCGTTGTATTAAGCAAGAATACATGCTTTTCGCGCAGTTATAAGAGAAAAAGTTTTGACGCGTGTCACAGGGACACTTGTAAAACCGATGTGTTCAGATTTAGCTCGTTTCGGTCTAAAACAGCTTGTTTCGTTGTATTAAGCAAGAATACATGCTTTTCACGCAGTTATAAGAGAAAAAGTTTTGACGAGTATCACGTGGATACTTGTAAAACCGATGTGTTCAGATTTAGCTCGTTTCGGTCTAAAACAGCTTGTTTCGTTGTATTAAGCACGAATACATGCTTTTCGCGCAGTTATAAGAGAAAAAGTTTTGACGAGTATCACGTGGAACACTTGTAATACCGATGTGTTGTGATTTAGCTCGTTTCGGTTTAAAACAGCTTGTTTCGTTGTATTAAGCAAGAATACATGCTTTTCGCGCAGTTATAAGAGAAAAAGTTTTGACGAGTATCACGTGGATACTTGTAAAACCGAAGTGTTCAGATTTAGCTCGTTTCGGTCTAAAACAGCTTGTTTCGTTGTATTAAGCATGAATACATGCTTTTCGCGCAGTTATAAGAGAAAACGTTTTGACGAGTATCACGTGGAACACTTGTAATACCGATGTGTTGTGATTTAGCTCGTTTCGGTCTAAAACAGCTTGTTTCGCTGTATTAAGCAAGAATACATGCTTTTCGCGCAGTTATAAGAGAAAAAGTTTTGACGCGTATCAGAGGAACACTTGTAAAACCGATGTGTTTTGATTTAGCTCGTTTCGGTCTAAAACAGCTTGTTTCGTTGTATTAAGCAAGAATACATGCTTTTCGCGCAGTTATAAGAGAAAAAGTTTAGACGCGTATCAGAGGAACAATTGTAAAACCGATGTGTTGTGATTTAGCTCGTTTCGGTCTAAAACAGCTTGTTTCGCTGTATTAAGCAGAAATACATGCTTTTCGCGCAGTGATAAGAGAAAAAGCTTTAAAGGCGTGTCACAGGGACACTTGTAAAACCGATGTGTTCAGATTTACCTCGTTTCTGTCTAAAACAGCTTGTTTCGTTGGACTAAGCACGAATACATGCTTTTCGCGCAGCTATAAGAGAAAAAAGAGTTGACGCGTATCAGAGGAACACTTGTAAAACCGATGTGTTGTGATTTAGCTCGTTTCGGTCTAAAACAGCTTGTTTCGCTGTATTAAGCAAGAATACATGCTTTTCGCGCAGTTATAAGAGAAAAAAATTTGACTCGTATCAGAGGAACACTTGTAAAACCGATGTGTTGTGATTTAGCTCGTTTTGGTCTAAAACAGCTTGTTTCGCTGTATTAAGCAGGAATACATGCTTTTCGCGCAGTTATAAGAGAAAAAGTTTTAAAGGCATGTCACAAGCACACTTGTAAAACCGATGTGTTCAGATTTACCTCGTTTCGGTCTAAAACAGCTTGTTTCGTTGGACTAAGCAAGAATACATGCTTTTCGCGCAGTTATAAGAGAAAAAAGTTTTGACGCGTATCAGAGGAACACTTGTAAAACCGATGTGTTCAGATTTACCTCGTTTCGGTCTAAAACAGCTTGTTTCGTTGGACTAAGCAAGAATACATGCTTTTCGCGCAGTTATAAGAGAAAAAAGTTTTGACGCGTATCAGAGGAACACTTGTAAAACCGATGTGTTCAGATTTAGCTCGTTTCCGTCTAAAACAGCTTGTTTCGTTGTATAAAGCAAGAATACATGCTTTTCGCGCAGTTATAAGAGAAAAAGTTTTGACGCGTGTCACAGGGACACTTGTAAAACCGATGTGTTCAGATTTAGCTCGTTTCGGTCTAAAACAGCTTGTTTCGTTGTATTAAGCACGAATACATGCTTTTCGCGCAGTTATAAGAGAAAAAGTTTTGACGAGTATCACGTGGAACACTTGTAATACCGATGTGTTGTGATTTAGCTCGTTTCGGTCTAAAACAACTTGATTCGCTGTATTAAGCAAGAATACATGCTTTTCGCGCAGTTATAAAAGAAAAAGTTTTGACGCGTATCAGAGGAACACTTGTAAAACCGATGTGTTGTGATTTAGCTCATTTCGGTCTAAAACAGCTTGTTTCGCTGTATTAAGCAAGAATACATGCTTTTCGCGCAGTTATAAAAGAAAAAGTTTTGACGAGTATCACGTGGATACTTGTAAAACCGATGTGTTCAGATTTAGCTCGTTTCGGTCTAAAACAGCTTGTTTCGTTGTATTAAGCAAGAATACATGCTTTTCGCGCAGTTATAAGAGAGAAAGTTTTGACGAGTATCACGTGGATACTTGTAAAACCGATGTGTTCAGATTTAGATCGTTTCGGTCTAAAACAGCTTGTTTCGTTGTATTAAGCAAGAATACATGCTTTACGCGCAGTTATAGAAGAAAATGTTTTGACGCGTATCAGAGAGACACTTGTAAAACCGATGTGTTGTGATTTAGCTCGTTTCGGTCTAAAACAGCTTGTTTCGTTGTATTAAGCAAGAATACATGCTTTTCGCGCAGTTATAAGAGAAAAAGTTTTGACGAGTATCACGTGGATACTTGTAAAACCGAAGTGTTCAGATTTAGCTCGTTTCGGTCTAAAACAGCTTGTTTCGTTGTATTAAGCATGAATACATGCTTTTCGCGCAGTTATAAGAGAAAACGTTTTGACGAGTATCACGTGGAACACTTGTAATACCGATGTGTTGTGATTTAGCTCGTTTCGGTCTAAAACAGCTTGTTTCGCTGTATTAAGCAAGAATACATGCTTTTCGCGCAGTTATAAGAGAAAAAGTTTTGACGCGTATCAGAGGAACACTTGTAAAACCGATGTGTTTTGATTTAGCTCGTTTCGGTCTAAAACAGCTTGTTTCGTTGTATTAAGCAAGAATACATGCTTTTCGCGCAGTTATAAGAGAAAAAGTTTTGACGAGTATCACGTGGATACCTGTAAAACCGAAGTGTTCAGATTTAGCTCGTTTCGGTCTAAAACAGCTTGTTTCGTTGTATTAAGCACGAATACATGCTTTTCGCGCAGTTATAAGAGAAAACGTTTTGACGAGTATCACGTGGAACACTTGTAATACCGATGTGTTGTGATTTAGCTCGTTTCGGTCTAAAACAGCTTGTTTCGCTGTATTAAGCAAGAATACATGCTTTTCGCGCAGTTATAAGACAAAAAGTTTTGACGCGTATCAGAGGAACACTTGTAAAACCGATGTGTTGTGATTTAGCTCATTTCGGTCTAAAACAGCTTGTTTCGTTGTATTAAGCAAGAATACATGATTTCGCGCAGTTATAAGAGAAAAAGTTTAGACGCGTATCAGAGGAACACTTGTAAAACCGATGTGTTGTGATTTAGCTCGTTTCGGTCTAAAACAGCTTGTTTCGCTGTATTAAGCAAGAATACATGCTTTTCGCGCAGTTATAAGAGAAAAAAATTTGACTCGTATCAGAGGAACACTTGTAAAACCGATGTGTTGTGATTTAGCTCGTTTTGGTCTAAAACAGCTTGTTTCGCTGTATTAAGCAGGAATACATGCTTTTCGCGCAGTTATAAGAGAAAAAGTTTTAAAGGCATGTCACAAGCACACTTGTAAAACCGATGTGTTCAGATTTACCTCGTTTCGGTCTAAAACAGCTTGTTTCGTTGGACTAAGCAAGAATACATGCTTTTCGCGCAGTTATAAGAGAAAAAAGTTTTGACGCGTATCAGAGGAACACTTGTAAAACCGATGTGTTCAGATTTACCTCGTTTCGGTCTAAAACAGCTTGTTTCGTTGGACTAAGCAAGAATACATGCTTTTCGCGCAGTTATAAGAGAAAAAAGTTTTGACGCGTATCAGAGGAACACTTGTAAAACCGATGTGTTCAGATTTAGCTCGTTTCCGTCTAAAACAGCTTGTTTCGTTGTATAAAGCAAGAATACATGCTTTTCGCGCAGTTATAAGAGAAAAAGTTTTGACGCGTGTCACAGGGACACTTGTAAAACCGATGTGTTCAGATTTAGCTCGTTTCGGTCTAAAACAGCTTGTTTCGTTGTATTAAGCACGAATACATGCTTTTCGCGCAGTTATAAGAGAAAAAGTTTTGACGAGTATCACGTGGAACACTTGTAATACCGATGTGTTGTGATTTAGCTCGTTTCGGTCTAAAACAACTTGATTCGCTGTATTAAGCAAGAATACATGCTTTTCGCGCAGTTATAAAAGAAAAAGTTTTGACGCGTATCAGAGGAACACTTGTAAAACCGATGTGTTGTGATTTAGCTCATTTCGGTCTAAAACAGCTTGTTTCGCTGTATTAAGCAAGAATACATGCTTTTCGCGCAGTTATAAAAGAAAAAGTTTTGACGAGTATCACGTGGATACTTGTAAAACCGATGTGTTCAGATTTAGCTCGTTTCGGTCTAAAACAGCTTGTTTCGTTGTATTAAGCAAGAATACATGCTTTTCGCGCAGTTATAAGAGAGAAAGTTTTGACGAGTATCACGTGGATACTTGTAAAACCGATGTGTTCAGATTTAGATCGTTTCGGTCTAAAACAGCTTGTTTCGTTGTATTAAGCAAGAATACATGCTTTACGCGCAGTTATAGAAGAAAATGTTTTGACGCGTATCAGAGAGACACTTGTAAAACCGATGTGTTGTGATTTAGCTCGTTTCGGTCTAAAACAGCTTGTTTCGTTGTATTAAGCAAGAATACATGCTTTTCGCGCAGTTATAAGAGAAAAAGTTTTGACGAGTATCACGTGGATACTTGTAAAACCGAAGTGTTCAGATTTAGCTCGTTTCGGTCTAAAACAGCTTGTTTCGTTGTATTAAGCATGAATACATGCTTTTCGCGCAGTTATAAGAGAAAACGTTTTGACGAGTATCACGTGGAACACTTGTAATACCGATGTGTTGTGATTTAGCTCGTTTCGGTCTAAAACAGCTTGTTTCGCTGTATTAAGCAAGAATACATGCTTTTCGCGCAGTTATAAGAGAAAAAGTTTTGACGCGTATCAGAGGAACACTTGTAAAACCGATGTGTTTTGATTTAGCTCGTTTCGGTCTAAAACAGCTTGTTTCGTTGTATTAAGCAAGAATACATGCTTTTCGCGCAGTTATAAGAGAAAAAGTTTTGACGAGTATCACGTGGATACCTGTAAAACCGAAGTGTTCAGATTTAGCTCGTTTCGGTCTAAAACAGCTTGTTTCGTTGTATTAAGCACGAATACATGCTTTTCGCGCAGTTATAAGAGAAAACGTTTTGACGAGTATCACGTGGAACACTTGTAATACCGATGTGTTGTGATTTAGCTCGTTTCGGTCTAAAACAGCTTGTTTCGCTGTATTAAGCAAGAATACATGCTTTTCGCGCAGTTATAAGACAAAAAGTTTTGACGCGTATCAGAGGAACACTTGTAAAACCGATGTGTTGTGATTTAGCTCATTTCGGTCTAAAACAGCTTGTTTCGTTGTATTAAGCAAGAATACATGATTTCGCGCAGTTATAAGAGAAAAGTTTAGACGCGTATCAGAGGAACAATTGTATAACCGATGTGTTGTGATTTAGCTCGTTTCGGTCTAAAACAGCTTGTTTCGCTGTATTAAGCAGAAATACATGCTTTTCGCGCAGTGATAAGAGAAAAAGCTTTAAAGGCGTGTCACAGGGACACTTGTAAAACCGATGTGTTCAGATTTACCTCGTTTCGGTCTAAAACAGCTTGTTTCGTTGGACTAAGCACGAATACATGCTTTTCGCGCAGCTATAAGAGAAAAAAGAGTTGACGCGTATCAGAGGAACACTTGTAAAACCGATGTGTTGTGATTTAGCTCGTTTCGGTCTAACACAGCTTGTTTCGCTGTATTAAGCAAGAATACATGCTTTTCGCGCAGTTATAAGAGAAAAAGTTTTGACGCGTATCAGAGGAACACTTGTAAAACCGACGTGTTCAGATTTAGCTCGTTTCGGTCTGAAACAGCTTGTTTCGTTGTATTAAGCACGAATACATGCTTTTCGCGCAGTTATAGAAGAAAAAGTTTTGACGCGTGTCACAGGGACACTTGTAAAACCGATGTGTTCAGATTTAACTCGTTTCGGTCTGAAACAGCTTGTTTCGTTGTATTAAGCACGAATACATGCTTTTCGCGCAGTTATAAGAGAAAAAGTTTAGACGCGTATCAGAGGAACACTTGTAAAACCGATGTGTTGTGATTTAGCTCGTTTCGGTGTAAAACAGCTTGTTTCGTAGTATTAAGCAAGAATACATGCTTTTCGCGCAGTTATAAGAGAAAAAGTTTTGACGCGTATTAGAGGAACACTTGTAAAACCTTTGTGTTGTGATTTAGCTCGTTTCGGTCTAAAACAGCTTGTTTCGCTGTATTAAGCAAGAATACATGCTTTTCGCGCAGTTATAAGAGAAAAAGTTTTGACGCGTGTCACAGGGACACTTGTAAAACCGATGTGTTCAGATTTAGCTCGTTTCGGTCTAAAACAACTTGTTTCGTTGTATTAAGCACGAATACATGCTTTACGCGCCGTTATAGAAGAAAAAGTTTTGACGCCTATTAGAGAGACACTTGTAAAACCGATGTGTTATGATTTAGCTCGTTTCGGTCTA
This sequence comes from Amblyomma americanum, assembly GCF_052857255.1. Taxonomy (NCBI): domain Eukaryota; kingdom Metazoa; phylum Arthropoda; class Arachnida; order Ixodida; family Ixodidae; genus Amblyomma; species Amblyomma americanum. The sequence goes on along the minus strand of NW_027526782.1, from coordinate 4,477 downwards.
AAACAGCTTGTTTCGTTGTATTAATCAAGAATACATGCTTTTCGCGCAGTTATAAGAGAGAAAGTTTTGACAAGTATCACGTGGATACTTGTAAAACCGATGTGTTCAGATTTAGCTCGTTTCGGTCTAAAACAGCTTGTTTCGTTGTATTAAGCAAGAATACATGCTTTACGCGCAGTTATAGAAGAAAAAGTTTTGACGCGTATCAGAGAGACACTTGTAAAACCGATGTGTTGTGATTTAGCTCGTTTCGGTCTAAAACAGCTTGTTTCGTTGTATTAAGAAAGAATACATGCTTTTCGCGCAGTTATAAGAGAAAAAGTTTTGACGAGTATCACGTGGATACTTGTAAAACCGAAGTGTTCAGATTTAGCTCGTTTCGGTCTAAAACAGCTTGTTTCGTTGTATTAAGCACGAATACATGCTTTTCGCGCAGTTATAAGAGAAAACGTTTTGACGAGTATCACGTGGAACACTTGTAATACCGATGTGTTGTGATTTAGCTCGTTTCGGTCTAAAACAGCTTGTTTCGCTGTATTAAGCAAGAATACATGCTTTTCGCGCAGTTATAAGAGAAAAAGTTTTGACGCGTATCAGAGGACCACTTGTAAAACCGATGTGTTGTGATTTAGCTCATTTCGGTCTAAAACAGCTTGTTTCGTTGTATTAAGCAAGAATACATGCTTTTCGCGCAGTTATAAGAGAAAAAGTTTAGACGCGTATCAGAGGAACAATTGTAAAACCGATGTGTTGTGATTTAGCTCGTTTCGGTCTAAAACAGCTTGTTTCGCTGTATTAAGCAGAAATACATGCTTTTCGCGCAGTGATAAGAGAAAAAGCTTTAAAGGCGTGTCACAGGGACACTTGTAAAACCGATGTGTTCAGATTTACCTCGTTTCGGTCTAAAACAGCTTGTTTCGTTGGACTAAGCACGAATACATGCTTTTCGCGCAGTTATAAGAGAAAAAAGAGTTGACGCGTATCAGAGGAACACTTGTAAAACCGATGTGTTGTGATTTAGCTCGTTTTGGTCTAAAACAGCTTGTTTCGCTGTATTAAGCAAGAATACATGCTTTTCGCGCAGTTATAAGAGAAAAAATTTGACGCGTATCAGAGGAACACTTGTAAAACCGATGTGTTGTGATTTAGCTCGTTTTGGTCTAAAACAGCTTGTTTCGCTGTATTAAGCAGTAATACATGCTTTTCGCGCAGTTATAAGAGAAAAAGTTTTAAAGGCATGTCACAAGGACACTTGTAAAACCGATGTGTTCAGATTTACCTCGTTTCGGTCTAAAACAGCTTGTTTCGTTGTATTAAGCACGAATACATGCTTTTCGCGCAGTTAAAAGAGAAAAAGTTTTGACGAGTATCACGTGGAACACTTGTAATACCGATGTGTTGTGATTTAGCTCGTTTCGGTCTAAAACAGCTTGTTTCGCTGTATTAAGCAAGAATACATGCTTTTCGCGCCGTTATAAGAGAAAAAGTTTTGACGCGTATCAGAGGAACACTTGTAAAACCGATGTGTTGTGATTTAGCTCATTTCGGTCTAAAACAGCTTGTTTCGCTGTATTAAGCAAGAATACATGCTTTTCGCGCAGTTATAAGAGAAAAAGTTTTGACGCGTATCAGAGGAACACTTGTAAAACCGATGTGTTGTGATTTAGCTCGTTTCGGTCTAAAACAGCTTGTTTCGCTGTATTAAGCAAGAATACATGCTTTTCGCGCAGTTATAAGAGAAAATGTTTTGACGCGTATTAGAGGAACACTTGTAAAACCGATGTGTTGTGATTTAGCTCGTTTCGGTCTAAAAGAGCTTGTTTCGCTGTATTAAGCAAGAATACATGCTTTTCGCGCAGTTATAAGAGAAAAAGTTTTGCCGCGTATCAGAGGAACACTTGTAAAACCGATGTGTTCAGATTTAGCTCGTTTCTGTCTAAAACAACTTGTTTCGTTGTATTAGGCACGAATACATGCTTTACGCGCAGTTATAGAAGAAAAAGTTTTGACGCGTATCAGAGACACTTGTAAAACCGATGTGTTGTGATTTAGCTCGTTTCGGTCTAAAACAGCTTGTTTCGTTTGTATTAAGCAAGAATACATGCTTTTCGCGCAGTTATAAGAGAAAAAGTTTTGACGAGTATCACGTGGATACTTGTAAAACCGATGTGTTGTGATTTATCTCGTTTCGGTTTAAAACAGCTTGTTTCGCTGTAATAAGCAAGAATACATGCTTTTCGCGCAGTTATAAGAGAAAAAGTTTTGACGCGTATCAGAGGAACACTTGTAAAACCGACGCGTTCAGATTTAGCTCGTTTCGGTCTGAAACAGCTTGTTTCGTTGTATTAAGCACGAATACATGCTTTTCGCGCAGTTATAAGAGAAAAAGTTTAGACGCGTATCAGAGGAACACTTGTAAAACCGATGTGTTGTGATTTAGCTCGTTTCGGTGTAAAACAGCTTGTTTCGTAGTATTAAGCAAGAATACATGCTTTTCGCGCAGTTATAAGAGAAAAAGATTTGACGCGTATTAGAGGAACACTTGTAAAACCTTTGTGTTGTGATTTAGCTCGTTTCGGTCTAAAACAGCTTGTTTCGCTGTATTAAGCAAGAATACATGCTTTTCGCGCAGTTATAAGAGAAAAAGTTTTGACGCGTGTCACAGGGACACTTGTAAAACCGATGTGTTCAGATTTAGCTCGTTTCGGTCTAAAACAACTTGTTTCGTTGTATTAAGCACGAATACATGCTTTACGCGCAGTTATAGAAGAAAATGTTATGACGCCTATTAGAGAGACACTTGTAATACCGATGTGTTGTGATTTAGCTCGTTTCGGTCTAAAACAGCTTGTTTCGCTGTATTAAGCACGAATACATGCTTTACGCGCAGTTATAGAAGAAAAAGTTTTGACGCGTATCAGAGACACTTGTAAAACCGATGTGTTGTTATTTAGCTCGTTTCGGTCTAAAACAGCTTGTTTCGTTGTATTAAGCAAGAATACATGCTTTTCGCGCAGTTATAAGACAAAAAGTTTTGACGCGTATTAGAGAGACACTTGTAAAACCGATGTGTTGTGATTTAGCTCGTTTCGGTCTAAAACAGCTTGTTTCGTTGTATTAAGCAAGAATACATGCTTTTCGCGCAGTTATAAGAGAAAAAGTTTTGACGAGTATCACGTGGATACTTGTAAAACCGAAGTGTTCAGATTTAGCTCGTTTCGGTCTAAAACAGCTTGTTTCGTTGTATTAAGCACGAATACATGCTTTTCGCGCAGTTATAAGAGAAAACGTTTTGACGAGTATCACGTGGAACACTTGTAATACCGATGTGTTGTGATTTAGCTCGTTTCGGTCTAAAACAGCTTGTTTCGTTGGACTAAGCACGAATACATGCTTTTCGCGCAGTTATAAGAGAAAAAAGAGTTGACGCGTATCAGAGGAACACTTGTAAAACCGATGTGTTGTGATTTAGCTCGTTTTGGTCTAAAACAGCTTGTTTCGCTGTATTAAGCAAGAATACATGCTTTTCGCGCAGTTATAAGAGAAAAAATTTGACGCGTATCAGAGGAACACTTGTAAAACCGATGTGTTGTGATTTAGCTCGTTTTGGTCTAAAACAGCTTGTTTCGCTGTATTAAGCAGTAATACATGCTTTTCGCGCAGTTATAAGAGAAAAAGTTTTAAAGGCATGTCACAAGGACACTTGTAAAACCGATGTGTTCAGATTTACCTCGTTTCGGTCTAAAACAGCTTGTTTCGTTGTATTAAGCACGAATACATGCTTTTCGCGCAGTTAAAAGAGAAAAAGTTTTGACGAGTATCACGTGGAACACTTGTAATACCGATGTGTTGTGATTTAGCTCGTTTCGGTCTAAAACAGCTTGTTTCGCTGTATTAAGCAAGAATACATGCTTTTCGCGCCGTTATAAGAGAGAAAGTTTTGACGCGTATCAGAGGAACACTTGTAAAACCGATGTGTTGTGATTTAGCTCATTTCGGTCTAAAACAGCTTGTTTCGCTGTATTAAGCAAGAATACATGCTTTTCGCGCAGTTATAAGAGAAAAAGTTTTGACGCGTATCAGAGGAACACTTGTAAAACCGATGTGTTGTGATTTAGCTCGTTTCGGTCTAAAACAGCTTGTTTCGCTGTATTAAGCAAGAATACATGCTTTTCGCGCAGTTATAAGAGAAAATGTTTTGACGCGTATTAGAGGAACACTTGTAAAACCGATGTGTTGTGATTTAGCTCGTTTCGGTCTAAAACAGCTTGTTTCGCTGTATTAAGCAAGAATACATGCTTTTCGCGCAGTTATAAGAGAAAAAGTTTTGCCGCGTATCAGAGGAACACTTGTAAAACCGATGTGTTCAGATTTAGCTCGTTTCTGTCTAACAACTTGTTTCGTTGTATTAGGCACGAATACATGCTTTACGCGCAGTTATAGAAGAAAAAGTTTTGACGCGTATCAGAGACACTTG